>NC_029780.3:117700222-117728196 GCF_000817695.3 Arachis duranensis | reverse complement strand
TTACGGATCTGCGGATCGGATACGCGAATATAGAATATATATCCGTGATCCGATCCGATCAATTTGCAGATCAGATTGTATCCGCAATTTTCGGATCGGATGCGAATATTTACCGTAGATCTGCGGATATGATCCGATCCATGGACACCCATACTAACTGAAATACAAACACTTCAATCCATGTAGATTTAAAATTTATTATTAATGAGTTAATTTGTTCATTTTGAACGAAAAAAGTTAAGAGAACTATTATTCGAACGTTTTAAAAGTTTCTAGACAAAAGAGCACATAACATAGTGTAAAATTGAAGGGTGTAAATTAACTTAAAAAATTTATTTATTTTATTTAAATATAATATTTATTTTTTTATATTTTATGAATATGCATATTAAAAATTAAGAGTGTTAGTCAGACGGATAAAATTATCCTACCATCAAATTTGATGTTATTCTGTGGGTTGAGTTGCTAATCTATAGCAACTGAAATAGAGTGAGTTGGATATCTACTGATGTAAATAGTGCTATCAGCTCCTTATCGATGCATTATTTTTTTAGGTGAGTTCTATGGTATTTTTTACTATAATGCCTAAATTATCTAATTTTACTTTTAAAAATAAAAAATAAAATTTTTAAAACAAAAAATAAAATATTTAAAATTTATTAAATATTATTTATTTACCTTTTTTAGTAAGTTAGACATAACTTTAAAGGCACTATAGTATTCACCATTTTTTTTATTGTATGTGGTGAATGTATGTATTTGTTTTTAAGTGCTTTACTATTTGCTTGGAAATCATAAGCTTGAAGAATCTTTGAGATTACTTTAATTTGCACATTGAAAAGTTAGCAGAGGATAGCATACGTTTCAATAATATTTTTTTTTTTTGACAATGTAAAGAGGTAGCATTCATTTATGAATAAGACCTATGATATATAAATAAATCAAATTACATATAAACAGAAGTGCATCTTTCATCCACACTGTATTTTGGATTAGTAATAACCATTTGAGTCAATTCATAATTTTTGCAAAAGAATTTGAGATGAGTTAATTTGTCTAGATAGCAAGAGAATTTGGTATAGTAAAAGAGAAAGGGGTTAAAGATGAGATGAGAAAGAAGCAAAGATACACAAAGATCATTGAATGAGGGAGCAACTTGGAGGGAAAGTGTAACAGAACTCTCTGACTCCAAAAAAACTAACTTGCTGCATAATTTCTACTCACTCAACTAACTAGGTCTAGTTGCTCCAATATCTATATACAAAGAAGTGAAGTCGTAATTAACTCAGTAATTAGCTTGCTAAGTTTGGCAACTTGTCTGATCGGTAACATACCCCCTCAAGCTAGAATGTCTTGGCATGTGAAAGTCAAGCATTCGAAGCTTGGAAGTGCACGAGCAAAAGGGAGCTGGAGCTAAGGGCTTGGTGAGGAAGTTAGCGACTTGTTCAGCTGACGAGACAGGTAGCAAATGGATTACACCTTCAAGAAGCTTGTCACTGATGATGTGGTAATTGATTTCAATATTTTTCTCCGCTCATGAAAGATTGAGTTAGCTGCAATGTGTCTGGAAGATTGGCTATCACAATAGATTAGGACTATTTGTGGGGAGGGATCTTTAAATCGGTGAGTAAATTTCTTAGCCATTGAACTTCTCTTGTGACTTTGGCCAAGGCTCTATATTCTGCTTCTGAGGAGGAGTTGAAGACTGTTTGTTGCTTCTTGCTTTTCCAACTGATCAAAGCGGTTCCAACGAAGAAGCAGAAACCTGTGATTGATCTGCTTGAGTCTGAACACTATGCCCAATCAGCATCTGAGTAGCCAACTAGGGTAAGATCTGGATTTGCAGCTGGGAAGAAAAGGCCATTGTCTGGTGCCATCTTTAGATATTTTAGGATTCGATAAGCTGTCTTGAGATGCAAATTGGTTGGTTGTTCAAGAAATTGACTCAACTTTTCTAGACCGAACAATGGTTTCCTGAGCAAGCACACTAATTTTCCATGAAAGTCTTCAAATCCTGGTGACAATTTCATATAAACTTCTTCATTGAGGTCTCTGTGCAACAAAGTTGTGTTGACATTGAGTTGTTTGCAATGCCAATCTTTACTGGTTGCTATGGTGAGAAGTAATCTCAATATGGTCATTTTCACCACTGGACAGAATCTGTCAAGGTAATCAAGGCCATGTGTTTGAGTGAACCCCTTCATTACCAAACGCGCTTTGTGTCTCTCTACTCCATCAAGGTTGAACTTCACTTTAAACACCCATTTATAGCCAATTGCTCTTTTCCTAACAGGTAAGATAGTAATGCTCCATGTTTTGTTTTGATAAAGTGCTTTGAGTTCCTCTTTAATGACATTTCTCCAACATTCATCTTTGACAGCTTTTTCATATGATTTTGGCTCGAATATAAAAGAGACACCAAGAGAGAAATATTTTTGTAAGTATGAGGATTCAGAAAAAAATATATAATTTTATATGAGATATCTAGATATATGAGAACATGTGGATGATGCTTTTGAGGCATGCATGCATTGGTAATCTGATAGGTATACAAGTGTTTTTCAAATTCTAAGGGATTTCTAATTGCTGGTTGCGATTCTTGTGCTTGCAGTAGTGAAGCAACTAGTTCGGAGAGTGTGTCAAGATTTTCTGATATAGTTGGAGATGTATGAGTGGTGGACTTAGTAGGTTGTGTATGTGGTGTATTGAGTTGATTGTGTGAGGTGTATGGATGGTATTGATATGATGCATTATAAGTAAATGTGTCTAAAAATGGTTCAATTATTTGATTATGCAAAGTTTGTGAATTTGCATGTTTAGATTCACTTATGGCATTTTCTCCTTTTTGAATGGAAAATAATTTTCATAGAAAATGATATTTCTTAAAATAAAATTTTTTTTAGTGTGTAAATCAAACAAAATGTCCCTTGACTCCTTCTTTATATCCTAAGAATGCACACTTCCTTGATCTAGGATCTAGCTTTTTTCTATTTGCAGTGAGTGTGACAGCGAAGGAAAAACACCCAAATACCTTAAGGTGCTGCAAATTAGATTTTGTGTTAAAAATGATCTCATAAGGTGTGGCATTGAATAGGACTGAGCTGGAAACTCTGTTGATGATGTGAACTAAGTGAGCCACAACTAAATTCCAAAAGCACTTGGGTATGTTTGCTTGAAAAAATTGTGCTCTTGTCATGGCCAAAATGTGTTGGTACTTCCTTTCAGCAATACCATTTTACTTAGGAGTTTTCACACATGAGGTTTGGTACAAAATACTCTATTGTTTGTAAAAAGTTTCTTTTGTTTTGCCAAATGACAAGATTCACAAGAATCAAATTCATTATTACAGTACACATAAGAAAATTATTTTTGCATAAGAGAAAGCTTGCTATGTCTTAAGTGACCTAATCGAATGTGCCATAGACTGTTTTGTGCAAAATCATTACATTTGTGTAGTGTTGAGACATGTGATGCAATATGACTAGTGGGCTGATCTAGTATGTTAAGGCCTCCACAAGCATTAGCTACCAATCATCTCTGATGTAGGTTGACTATGAATTTGGCATATTGTTTGAGAAAATAAAAAAATGTAATCAAATGAAGCTGTTAGTGTTGATACTGAAAGCAAGTTAAAAGAAAATAAAGGTATATACAGGACATTATTGAGATAAAGTGAGTCAGTGAAATTAACTGTACCTATTATTGTGATTTCTACTACAGATCCATCTGGTAATTTGACAAAAATTGAATTTATGTAATGATAAGTTTGAAATAAAGATAGAGAGGTGCATACATGGTCAGTAGCTTCTGTGTCTATGGCCCAGGAGCTAGATTTTAATGAATTTACTGATAAGGCAATAGCTAAAATTGTACCTTTTGTGACATTGAGATCAAGATGCTGAGACTTTGATGTATTAACCCTGAAATGATTGATTGTGTGTGATGTTTGTTCTTGAGACAAAACAAGATATGTCTCACCACTACTTTCTTGCTGAGATTCATGATCATCACTGTTTTCATCCTCCTCAATAGTGGAGATATGATTAATAGAGCTGGATCATTTCATGTGAGGAGAAACTCCATGTTTCTTGTTGCAAGAATCTATTAAATGTCCATTTTTACCACAGTAAGCACACACTTTTTCTTAGTGTCCTTTGCCACCTCCTCTCCCAAAATTTTTTAGTCCACATTTGTCCCCTCCTCTACCTCTTTGAGGCATTCCAGCCCTTCCTTGATTCGTGGATGCACTCATAAAAGCTTTAGATCCAGGAATTCAAATTGGAATTATCTTTCGTGCTGCGTAAGCAAGGCAAATACAGTGTCTATATCCGGAAGAGGTTGCTACATCATAATTTGGGATTGAACAGTGTTGAATTGTTTATTAAGACCACGAAGAAATTTGACTACCATATCATCATTTCTAAATTTTCAAAAATTGGCTAAGACATAGTTGCAAGTTGAATCTCAAGTAACATAGGCATGAATAGGGCGATAATTTTCAATTTCCTCCCAAATTTATCTTAATTTCGTAAAGAAAGAAGTGACAGTAGGATCACCTTGGTGAGATGCATAGAGTTCCTCATGAAGTTGTGCAATCTGGTAGATGTCTCCTTGATAGTACCGCTTTCGCAGATCTTGCCACAGATATGAAACAATGGTCCTCCAAATGACGCTCTTACGAATTTCGAGATTAAGAGACAAATTTATCCAACAAAAAATATAGGTGCTGCACCTGTCTCAAGCAGTGAAAGAAGCATCATCTTGTGCAGGTTTCAGTAATGATCCATCGATGAATTGAATTTTGTTCTTGAATTTTAGGGTTAGCCACATGGATATGGACCACTCAGAATAATTCTAAGGTGTGAGATTAAAATTGATGAGTGCAGTTCCAGTATTTTCACTTGGATGCAAGAAATATGGATTTGTGAGATCCATGGAAGGAGTGCATTGATTCCGATTGATATGCGTTTGAAGTGTTGTGAGTTGATTTAAAAGGTGACTGAGTTTATTTGTGTCTACATTCGGAGGTGAGATTCCTGAGCTATTCATGGCATATAGCTCACTACACCATGTGAAAGAATTTGAGATGAGTTAATTTGCCTAAATAGTAAGAGAATTCGGTATAGTAGAAGAAAAAGAGGTTACAGATGAGATGAGAAAGAAGAAAAGATACAAAAGGATCATTCAACGAAGGAGCAACTTGGAGGGCAAATGTAACAGAACTCTCTGGCTCCAAAAAAACTAACTTGTAACATAATCTCTACTCACTCAACTAACTACGTCTAGTTGCTCTAATTTCTTTATATACAAAGAAGTAAAGTTGTAATTAACTCAGTAATTAGCTTGCTAAGTTTAGCAACTTGGCTTATCAGTAACAATTTTGATTCCTTCTTTATGTATTGTGATATATACATAAAACCAAGCAAAATATATACGTACGGAGAGTTTATTTAACTTAATTAATTAGTTGAATGTAAGTTATTCGTAATGACACATAGGTTGTTGTTCATATCTTGACCTAAAACATAAACTAAGCCCAATAAGATTGAAAGGCCCAACTATAAGAATAGCCGCCATCACTCACCCGACCTCCTATAAAAGTCGGATTCGACGAAAACGGGTAGCTCATGCTTACCCATGAAAGTAACTACTTTCCTAAATCTCTCACCCACTTCTAGAAGAGCGATCCCAACAACCCTAAGATGAAGGGGCGGTTATCTAGCATAAGAAGTGGAACTACTTCAGTGGTGGTTTTTGGTTCATCTCCTATAAATACCTTGACACACTCAAGTACATTTAAGTTCCAACACACTTAAACCTGCTAAACCCTTGCTAACTTAGGCATCGGAGTGTCTTGCAGGTACCACCCCCACCTCCTCACAAACAACTCGGACGACGGGCACACGACATAGGACAAGTCGGAACTCGCTCCATCGAGGATTTGGACCTTACTTACAAGCCCAAAGGCAACCCAGTTTTAGGTAATTCTCGGAACAGTTTAATTATAAAAATAGGACATAATAAGATACTGAAAATAAGATATAAAATACTGAGATACAAAAATTAAAATTTTAATATTTTATTTGATGATAAACTAAAAGAAATTATAAGTTTAGTTTACTTTCTATTTTTTTATACAAAAACTTTTCATGTTTCTGTCTTAATAATCTATATTTATAAACAAACGCAGCTATTGTTGTCTTATCCTATTTTAACTCGTTAATTTTGTTAGTTGGTGTGAAATCGATGCTTCTATTTTTTAGTCCACGAAAGTGTGAGGAACAAGAAAAAAATATATATAAATAAGAATCTTTGTCCAAAGTTAACTTCTTGAGATTTTCCAGCTTGGTAGACATAATTCAATGCTTCATAAGCTTTAACTTAATTTGGTTGTCAAGTTGCATATAGATAATACTACTATAGATTTATATAATTGTGAGTAGCTAGTAATAATGATATAAAGATAGACCAAATTATCGCAAGTTCAATTTCCAATGATGTGGTATCTGAGTTGAGGTGGAAATTAAAACTAGATCGTAATTATTATTATTATTCATTACATCTTTGGTTGGCGGTGGAAGAAAATATTAAAATGGTTAAATGGGGATAGGGCAGGGTTAGTTCGTTATTATTTTTGCTACAGCCTACATGTGTTTTGAAAAGTATAAAAGAAACAGCCGAATTGTTAATTTCAGTGACTATACTACACAAATTGTACAAATTCAAGTCTATATCTTGACTTTGAATTATATGTTACATATATCTCTAGTCTCTAATGTTAATCAATTATATGTATGTGAAGGTGTCTTAGCTTTCAATCTTTCATCCACATGTGCGGTAGCAGCCACATGAGATATATACACATACAGGTTTTTCCTTGTCTCTTGTAAAATATTTTTCTAACAAATTATTATTGAAATAAATATTTAATTAACAGAAAATAATTGTGTTTCTTTTAGATAAGCCTTGAATTTCAAAAAACAGAAAAAGACCCAAGCAAGATAGACAAAACTTACACAAAGAAATAAAGCCAACATACACCATCCTAATACATGCATTATATTATTTTATTTAGGGTTGGTTTGATTTTAAAATTAGTTTTGGGATCTGATCTTTAACTATCGGTTTGTTATGCAATATTATCTATCTAATTCGTATTTAAATTCAACTGGCTTTTCGTTCAAAATATTTTTGATAATTTCATCTTTAAACTATTTTTTTTCCAGAAGATAAAATATATATACATACATATAAATATCTTTAAATAAGAAAATATATGTAGTATAATTAATAATAAAAATATTATCTATATACTAAAAAATAATCACTAAATCAATTATTAGCTTATTATAATAAATACATGTATTGTTTAATTATTTTTAATATATCTTAACTAATCAAAAGTTAGAAAAAACACCAAAATTTTAATTTGAAACTGTGACACTGAAATTTTTCACATATCTTGATTTTTTTTTCATATTTTATCTTTTTTAATTTTTCTTTTTTATAATTCTTCTTCTTCTTATTTTGTTATTAATACAACTTTTTTTATATATTATATTTTATTTTAAAAAATAGAAAACTTTATCTAAATAAATTTGTTTTAATGCTGAATTGTATATTCCTAAATCATAAATGATGTATTGTCTTACGATATGGCAGATTAATTCAAATTTTATGTTTATCGTGATAAACTTTATATATTTTATACAACACATTTTATTATTATTTTAGAATTCTTCACCTCCCTAAACACTTCTGTCATCTGTACCACAGCAGAAAATGCAGAAACAAAATATGATCGATTCATAAATTTTACATTAATTTCAACCCTATTAAAAATATCCTCAACGATTCTTGTTACCTGATAACATTCACTACGTTGATTAATATGCATCCTAGTCACCATTTCATCTGCATTTTGACCACGTCAAACTACATAAGTAATATCTCCATCAAGATTCATATTATCATCTCTATTCCTAAAATTATTCCCTAAGTTTTTTGGGTCTATTTCTATATTTTGACAATCATCTTCACTATAATTGACTGTTCGAACAATTCGTTCAACTTGTCTAACCAAACGTTCGAATTTTGTTTCATGATCAATTATCATAGGATTTAAAATAGTAATTATCTATTGAGTCTGTAAATTGACTAAATCATGATGACTTTCATCCGTAAAGAACAACGATAAGAAAAAAATACGCAAAAAAAGAAGAAGAAGAAGAAAGAACACAAAAAAAACACAAAAAAAAAGAAAAAAAAAGAAAAAAAACGCAAAAATATTCACGTAATTAGAGTAGTTAGAGTATGTATTTACGTTTTTACTAAAAAAATTAATTTGTTTTAGTTTAAACTAATTTAATTAAATTTAGTTATCAAAAGAAATTTGAATATATAGTATAATTTTATGACAAATGGTATTATAATATGTATAATTTTGGGTGACTCTATCCCACTAATATATATGTATGAGCTTTCGGATTTCAAAGCCACTTTATTTGCTTGGTGATAACTGATAAGATATGAGTATGGGTATCGGATCATGAAGCAGTTGCTTAATTATCAAACATATTTTTTTTTCTTTAGCGTAAAATTTAAACAATCTATCCCTTAAAAAGGCATGAAACCTCCCTTAACTTTTGTGTCTCCCTTCTCTTTCTGATGTTTCTTTTTCTTTTTTTTTTTAATTTATTTTTTATGAAGGCTGCAGTGCTGCTGCCCACACTTGGAAGATGCACGTGACATGAAAGAAGGCACGTGGAATAAAACGACACAGATACATTTTTCGTTTTTGGGAGGGGCTTATAGAGAAATTTTAGAGTTTGCAGCGCAGTTTTTGGGTAACTAGAGAAAAGGAAAAAGAAAAGAAAAGAAAAAACAACATTCAGGAATAATAGAGGTTATCGATGCAAATTGAAAGATTGAAAAAACAAAGCGCGTTGGTTTTTAAAATCAGAAAATTTTGGAAAACTTAGGAGTGAGAAATTTTTAATATTTGAGTCAGTATAGATGAGAAATTTTAAATATTTGAGTCAGTATAGTAGGATTTTTTTTAAATAAATATAATAATTATCGAAATAAATAATTTTAAAAATATGTATCGATTTAAATTTGTTAGTCTTATCTTGTTTACACAGTAAATGAGATAGCATTTTATGTATATCGTTTACAGTGTAAACGAGATAGGACACATCAACTGCAATGTGTCTATCTCGTTTATATTATAAACGAGATATATAGAAGACAACTACAGCAACTATAAAAGGATGTATAATCTTTGGTATTTTTCACAAACTTTTTCTATCCTTTTTCTGTCTCGTATTTCTCACGAATACAAGGCATCAATGGCTAGTAATAATCTATACATAGTTGTGCTTGTTTATCCCAATTGTCGTATGAGAAATGGCGACAACGGAATGACATTTGAGTGTGAGGATCCGATATTGTTTCGCACTCAGCGTGTGGATACGTTGTCGGATTTGAAGAGTTTGATATTGAGCAAGCTTGGTGGTACAGAAGTGAGGAAAATCGGAAGGATGGCGTATAGGTTGTTGGCACCTATGGGTAATGGAGTCTTCCGGTTTCGACTATTCCAACTTCAAGGGGACGAGCATGTGCGACTGATGTTCAACATCCATGGGAGGATCATGATGGAGCAGGTAATGGAGCTTTCCGTAGAGATGGGACACAGTGGTGGTGGGAGTTCTGTACACTCGACCTATATATAGGATGACCGACCTCTCGCACCACCGCCCATTCATGTCGCCATTCCAATGGATGAGGCAGACGAGGGCGAGGAGGAATTGGATGAGGATTACGTGGCGAACAGTGCGGACAGTGACTCGTCCGATGGTGGGGATGAGGATGAGTGTATTCCGGAGACATGTCCTGAGGATGATGTGGCACACCATGTCATGCCTCCACCTCATCCAATTCCGGCGCTATCGGCAGTGCCATCTCACTATCACAGTCTGAATCTGGATGCTATGTATAAGAGAACTCCATTTTCTGACACTGGTGAATAGAATTACAACTAAGACGGCAGTGTAGAGTTTCGGGTCGGCCACAGGTTTAGAAGCCGAGAGGCAGTGCTTTAGGATGTGAAGAACGACAGTATTCGCTAGGAGTGAGCACGGGTAACGGGTACCCAATTATCCGTCTGAACCAGAACCGAACCAATTAAATTGGTTCTGGAACCAACGGGTAATCGTGTCCAATCCGAACCAAATCAATGGTCTTTGTTAGTGATTGGTTCGGGTATCGGTTCTAGGGGTGCGGAACCCGAACCAACCAGCGAACCCGATCATATATTAATTAAATAAAAAAAATGCAATATATATATATATATGACTTTTCTATTAGACAAAGATTATTCACTATTAATATATTTGAATTTTAATGAGTTTAATTTTTAATGTATTTGGTGTTTAACATGTTTGGATTATTTATATTGATGTTACATGTTTATTGTACTTGTTGAATTTTTAAGATAAAAATTTGGTTTTTTTTTCATGAATTTTAAAGTTATCGGGTACCCAATTACCCGAATTGAACCAATCCGCTCTTAATCGGTTTGGTTTGGTTTGGATACATGTACAAAAAAACACAAATCCGAACCAAACCGATCCGTGCTCACCCCTAGTATTCGCAGGAGTGCGGAGTACCTGGTCATCGAATCGGATCGGTTAAAGTACCATGTGCAGTGCCATCAAGCTGAGAATGGGTGTCAATGGAGCCTCTGTGTGGCCCTTCGGCAGAACCTCGGATACTGGTAAGCTCAACTTTACTTGTGCTTTTCAGTACTTCTGTACGATATAATAAGTAGGTTAGAGACATGGCTAAAGCAATACTGTTTTGTTGAGTTCAGGGAGGTTCGGAGGGTTGGTGGAGTGCACAATTGTCTAGCACCTACCATGTCTCAAGACCATCGTTAGTTACACAACAGTCTGATCTGCAGGGTCATCTTGCCATTGATTCAGTCCAACCCCTCTGTGAGCATTCAGGTTTTGCAAGGTGCGGTCCAGGCAAGCTATCACTTCAAACCGTCCTACAGAAAGGTGTGGATGGCCAAGCAGAAACCAATCACACAGATATACAAAGATTGGGAAGAGTCGTACAATAAGGTGCCGAAACTGCTACAGGCACTGCAGAGCTGTTTTCCTGGTACCATTTGTGACCTACCCGTCAAACCGTTCTACGATGGACACCTCCTAGTACGCGACTGCAGTATGTTCAACAAGGTAATTTGGGCTTTTCCGTCATGTGTCGAGGCCTTCAAGCATTGCAATCCCTTTGTATCTGTAGACAGAAAGCATCTATATGGCAGGTACGGTGGAGTGTTGCTTATTGCGGTGGCGCAAGATGGGAATAGTAACATCCTGCCTATTGCTTTTGGCATTGTGGAGTCCGAGAGCACCGAGTCATGGTCGTTCTTCCTTACTAATCTGAGACGCCACGTCACCCCACAAGACGGCCTGTTGGTTATCTCCGACAGATCTCAGTCCATCAAGGCCGCGCTAAGCTTCGATGATAGTGGTTGGCATCAGACACATAGCTGCGAATTTCATGACTCGGTTCAAGTCAGCCGAGGGCAAGAGATACCTCATTAACGCTTCTTACAGTTCAAGCAAGGCCGGGTACGAGTGGTACATGGATGCCTTGAGAGGAGTCTTCCCGTCGATGGTGCACTGGGCGGGTCATTTCAGGAAGGAGATTTGGCTACAACATTGCGACAGCAGGAGGCGATTTATTTGGTCACATGACCACAAATCTGTCTGAGTGAATCAATGCATGTTGAAGAGGACCCGATACTTGCTGATTTCTGCCATTGTGCGCATCACGTACGAAAGATTGCAGAAGTTGTTTGTGACGAAGGGCAGGGAGGCGCAGTCACAGCTGACGGCTGGATGCCGCTTCTCGCAGAGACTCTTGGCCACCATTGAGAAGAACAGAGAAGGGATACCGAAGATGCGTGTCACTCATTGTGATAGGCGGGCCTCTGTGTTTATAGTGGCGGAGTTAGAGCCGTTCGATGGACGGGGGGAGGTTCCTTCTGTGTTAGGCTATCGGATGGTACGTGTGATTGTGGCTTATTCCAATCTCTCCACTATTCGTGCCACCACGCACTAGCCGGGTGCGCCGCCGCTAGCATTGAGTGGGCCCATATGTGCATCCAGTGTACAAACAAGAAGCTGTATTCAAGGTGTATGAGAATAAGTTTTTCCCTATTCCCGACGAGTCGTGGGCGGAGTGGCATGGGACGATGCTGCGTCCTAACTCAGTCATGCATCGGAAGGCGACTGGAAGGCCCGTGTCCACCAGGTTCCGAAATGATATGGATGAGACCAAGCGACATGAGAAGCGATGTGGCCTCTGCAAGGAAGTCGGTCATTCAAGAAGGGGATGTCCTAATCAGCCCACGGGAGATGCCTAGGTCGTACAATGCTTCTAAGTTTACTGTAGTTGGCATGTGTTTTTTTTTCGTAGTGTGATATTCTATGTTCTAATAACTTTGGAGGTGTAATATTTTAACTTCGATTGCAATATTTTATGATTTAATTGTACTTTATGATAGTTTTGTATTTTTTTACACTATGATAGTAAGGTATACGAAAATACTCATAAGAAAGCACACCATCATAAATAACAATATACATAACTACAATTTAACTAAAGTACAATCCAACTAAAATACAAAAGTACATACATAACCTCAATCCAACTAAAATAAAATACAATAAAAACAGCTCCAATCCACATACGCAATCATCATCGGTGGTGGGAATCCTGGTAGTGACGTATGTGCCCGGTGCCACATGGTGGAGGCTGAGCCTAGCGCTGAGGTCGAGAAGGTCGAGGATTTCTAATGTAAACGAGACTGAGACTGATAATGTAGATCTGCCGGTGGGATCATCTGAGGTTGAAACGAGGTCAAGTACATACCATAATCTTTCAACCTTGTAGTCTGTCTATCCAAATTTTAAATATGAACACTACCAATTCAAATTCAATTTAATTGTGGCAGTACTCAAATTTAAAATTTAAATTCAGTTTAATTGACATGAATATCAAAATTTTAATGATATCTTTGCTAGATAAAGATCTATTAGTAGTTTGTCACTCCATGCTTAAAAACAAGTAGAAGTTAAATTATGTATATAAAACAATTTGCTCATGAAATCGGAGACCACCTATACACAGGATTCACAACTTGAATTCTCCTTCTTCTGAATTGCAGCTTGCCTCTATCTCGGTGAAGACATGTGCATGCTCATCTCTTGCAGCCTTCATGCTGAAATTTTAAATATGTGTATTTTCTATTTAAATTCAGTTTAATTAACTATTAAATTTAATTTAAATAATCTATCTAAATATTAAATTGAGAATTTGTAATTTTAAAATTTTAAATTATTTGAATAAAATTAAATTACATATATGTATATAAATATAAATATTCATCCAATTTTATATAAGATGATCTATGGCAATATAGGCGTTATTTCGTTTTGTATTCTAAAAAAATATGAAAAAAATATATTTTTCTGCAAAATTTTTTTATCGAACATAATAATAAATAAAATGATTTTTGTGATTTACAAAAAAAAAGTTTGTTAAGAAAAATATTAAAATATACTTTTTTTTACCTATAAAAAGCTTTTTTTGGACAAAAGAATAGTATAAATCGAGTAAATACATTTAAAATTTCTCTAAAAAATTTTAGATTGAAAATTTGGTTTCAATCATTTTTATTTTTTAATTATCTTATAACATAATTTGTTAAAAATTTATTTATCTAACAAATGTACTAAAAATTAGATTGAAAACTACAGAAAAACTAATCTATTTAATGAAAGTAAGTTTTTCTCAATTTATATAGTAATTAAAATTTTTAAAGACCAAAATATCTTTTGCATTATGTAAAAGGTTTTTCTTCAAAAAATAAAAATTTATGTTTCAGACTCCATGAAAAATCCTAATTTTATATTCTCATAATTTTCATGTACATTCTAATATGTGACATTTTTGCACTAAAAAAAATTTGAGAATCAGCAATTTTAATTTATATTGATAAATATTTTTAAGTAATAGTTTAATATGCTCTTTTATATACATGTAATTCCCATGTGCATTCTAATGCGTGACATTTCACACAATCATTTGCCGGATGGTTCTCAATTTTTTACATAGCATTTTCCAATTAAATTTGAACTCAGGATGTTATACTATTAAACAAGGAATAAGCTTTCATTTTGTTCATCAGTTGTGCAAAATTGGTTTGACTTAAAATTTCGTTTTCTCAAATTATTAAAGATAAAATTAGGTGTCTCAAACAACATATCTCTATCTAGTACTCAATTTTCTTCATCTTCTATTAACCTTTTTTCTTCCTTGAATAATAATGATATTGGGGAAACAATTATCACCTTTTTTTTTTCTCCTCCTTTAATTATTTTCTTTTTTCTCATCATCCTCTTTTTATATCTTTTCATTGTCAAAGGTTTGGCTATTGAAATGACTAATGAAGCAGCAAGCACCGGTGATGACCCATATCTACCAAACAACTAATTTGTGACTTTTTATTGAAAATTGTCTCACTATGATTCTCTTCTTTTTTTTCTTTTTTTCCCCCCTCCCCTCACTTGGAGAGATTAATTAAAAGTTTAATAAGAGTTACTATGGAATAAAATTAATCTTATCTATAATAATAATAATAATACATATAAATAACTCTAAGAAGCATGATATTATAAATGATATAAATAAGAATATGACATATATAGTTGAATGATTATTATTAGTTTGAAGATGATTAGTTAATTATGTCCATAGAGGCTCCCAAGCAGAAGCAAGATTGTTGTCATCAATGAAGCAAGACATATCAACATGATTATTATTGTTATTATTATTCTGAGGCTGAATCATCATCATGTGGTGTTGTTCCTGATGTGAAGATGATTGATGAGTATTACTAGTACTCATTTCCATGCAAATGAGTGCAACCAAATTAGTTTGTTGGCAGTGCATGTTAACAAGCTCAGCTTGTGCTTTTGCCAATTGTGCTTGAAGCTCACTCACTTGCTTTTGGAGTTGGCATATTGCTCCTGCACAACCATAAACTGGGTCCCTAATTCTTGCATTTGCCTCATACACCATGCTGCTCACTGCATCTGCCCTTTGGTTTTCTGGTAGTTCCTGAAAATTCAATCCAAATTTTCTTCTTAGTTGCAAAGAAATTCATTCAACTCTTTCTTGCATATTTTGCAAACTAGCTAGCAACCTCTTTTGGATAAAATACTCATTTTTTGTTAAAAATTATATTTGGAACTAGATTAATTTTTAGAGAGAGGCCAAGAAAAAATTTATAATTAACAAAAAATAAAATAAAAAATGTTAAGAAGCTAAACTAAAATTTATGCATAATTTATAAAAAAAAATTTGATAGTTGGAAGAGGTCATTGCTCTCCTTGTTTTGTATGAGGCTTCGTCTCTGACCTCAAATATTATTTTTTCAATAAGTTTTTTTCTTCTATATTTATTAGCAAAATTTTTTAAAAAATTAATTTTTTCGAAGTAAACTACTCCTTTTAAATCATAAAAGATTTAAGCGTTGAGCCATTGATAATTCTAATAATAAAATATTTAAATTAATTAAATATTAATAAATAGTGATAATTTTTACATGAAATTCACATCATGAATTATTAGATAATTCAATTAAATATATCTAATTAAATATATTAATTCATCTGACGATCCACTATGTGATAGATAATTTAAGTTTTATAAAGAGAATTATTAGGACTCATAATAAAAAAATACATAATTTTTAGTGGATAGATTCCAAATGTGGGCACCTAATTTTGACCTATGATCCCATATAGTGGTAACACCATGGGAAGCACCAAAAGAGATTGAGAAAGAAAACTGAAAAAGAGAGCTGAATTAAGCACCAACCTAACGTTATTATTTGACTAACCCATTCTTCTTCTTTTTTTTGTTTAAAATTAATGAAAAAGAAAAAGAAAAAAAAAGGAAGAAAGGAAAAGTGATTTCTACTTGGTAGAGTTGAAAGAAGAGGGGAATTATTATGCAAAACTTTTATTTGTGTTAGGAAGTTAGAAAACAAGCCATCATCATCAACATGATGTCCATCAATTAGGTACATATTTTGACCAAAAACCCCCTCTCGAAATGATGTATTCAACTGCTAAAATTCTTTGTATTCTTTGAAGAAAGAATTAAACTGAGATTTTGATATGTGGGGTACCTGCAAGAACTTGATAATGTTACTTGCTCCAAAGACTCTATGGGCAATGGTGAACTTGAGTGGATCAGTTGGAGGGAAGTAAGGAGCAAGAACACACTTCTCAACGCAGCGGCGACGGAGGATCTTACAGGCGGCGCAAGGGCTCACCACCACAGGTGGAGGCGGCGACGGCGGAGCACAGGAAGTTGGAGATTGAGATTGTGAAATGGGAGGAGGAGAAGAAGAAGGAGGAGGTGGAGAATTTGAGATCTTTGTGGGGACGTGGATTATTGGAATCGATGAAGAAGAATTGAGTTTGTATTCCATTTTGTTTTGCATGGTATGTGTTTGATTATTTGTCTGAGAGAAAAAAGATTGAAAACAGAGGAGTGTTTTTTTCTGGGTTTTAAGGATTTAAAGAGAGAGGGGGTGTGGGGGTGGTATTTATAGAGGACCAAATTGGTGTGGGGTCAAAATTGCTGACTTCATACTACGTATTTAACAAGCTAAATTAATCTTCTTCTTCTTCTGTAAAGCCGTATCAAATGTGTATAATCCAGCGTGCTTATTAAGATTACTGTTAATAATTTTAAGTATATATGATATGATGGGGGTTATATAGAGATTTTATGACTTATATAAGAATAATTTAATATTATTTTAATGGCCATTCATTTCATGTAACTTTCTTTTTTTGGATTTTAACATATAATATATACATTTAATGATTTAAATTTTTTATATATTATGAGTATAAAAAAATTTTAAGTAAAAAACTAATAGTATGTTATCTTAATAGGTTAATGGCCTAACTCCAAGTCAAATTTAACGAGCGATAAAAATCAAGAATATCGATTCTAAGAACAGGAAAACAAATAATTTCTCAGCATACTGTACTTTAATTTATAATAATTATTTGTTTAGTTTATTTTAACTTATAAATTGATTTTCATGAATTAGAAGCATAAATCAATTTTAAATTTATGACTTCTAAAGAAAACATTAACAAAAACAAAATAATTTTATAAATATCAATTCTAGAAAGACATCTATTTTATTATATAAAATCGAATTTTTATACTTAACGATGGAGCTGACATGGCATAATTTTGTGAATGTTTTTTTATTTATTTTTTAAATTGATTAAATATAATTTATTACGCTAAATTAATTAAATCAACTAGCTAATTTAATTAGAAATTTAAATATCACATAATTTATTATAATTTATATCAATTTATTTTGGTAGTATTTTTAATTTATTAAACCAAATTAATTATACTAATTATGTGTATTAATTAATTAATTTGATTAATTTATTAGTCATTAAAATAATAAATTTATAAATAAAATAGGCAGCTAAGATATTTTTAAAAGTGGGAAGAGTTGTATATAGATATTTTTAAGTAATAATCAAATCAAATCAAATTAAATTATAAGTATCGAGCCAAATTCAAATCTTGTGAGAAGGTTGGAAGAGTTGTATATAAATTTCTATTACGCTGCAAAGTGGAGGGTTTATTATCAGAATATTTTGGATCGAAGTTGATCAACATGTGAGGGTAATATTCGACATACATACTAACACTACAAGAAAAATATTAAAAACTGTCGGATTTAGCGTTGAGCATTAGCGGCGAGTTTTTCGTCGGATTTACCGTCAGATGTGATAATAAATTCATCACCCTAAAATATTACCATTAGAGTTGATGTTCCGATAGTAACGTTGATGATAAAATTTGGAGGGAAAAAAGAAACTTTGGCGTGCTAGCTACCGTCGGATATACTGGTGGGTAAATCCGACACTAAACCTTGTTTAGTGAAACGTTGTGTTTTGGTTAGAATGCTTTGAAAGTTAGAATACTTTGAAAAGAAAATAACATAGAAAATAAGATAGAATAAAGTTAGAATGCTTTGAAAGTCTAATTTAATTATTTTAAAACTAAAACACTATGTAATTTTTTATTTATTTATTAAAATAAACCACTTTTTGAATTATTTGTTATTTCTTAAGTTTCTTCTTATGTTATTATTTATTGGTGTTTTTATGTTATTAATATATTTGCTGTACAGACATGACAGGCAGCAAAGGTAGGTCGAGTGGGAGACGTGGTCGTAGTAGAGGGCGGGTTTCCATCGAATTCCCCAGGACTGCCTAGTCATCGCTTTCTACCTCGGTTACCCCATCGACCCTTGTGATATCACAGAAAGGCCCATCAGACCAGCAATTTATCATGGTCCTAAACCCGAACTGGGTACCTCTTTCTACTACGCTCCCTGTGAATGTAGCGACGACTTCGAGTCACTATATGTATGCAAACCAAGATGGTGAGTCACATCCTGCAATATGATGATGACCTCGTCCTACAGTGATTGAAAAGTATGGGCGGGTCTCCACCACTCAACAAATACAGAGGATAAGGAATTGTCAAACGTAAAATCTCTTAGCTTTATTGTGTATCCAAATCCAGCATGTCTAATGTATAGTAGTAGGAACTAGGACGTCAGGTGGAGAGATAAATAACGTCACACGACGTGGCAAGAGTAACCGAGGTGTCTGTAAGAATATCGTTGATGAGTATTTTCTAACTTATTGCATATAACAATGCTAACAACTTAATTATAATTAAATAATTTAATTAAAAAAGCTCATTTTACAATAGCAATCATAAAAAGCAATTATTTAATAATATCTTGATGCAATAAAATTTTCGGTAAAAAAGAAGGTAACTTTGTATATAAACTACAAGAAACAAATTTACCGTCAAATTTAGCGGTAAATATTAGGACTACTTTATCGGCGGATTTGTTGGGTGTTTCGGCGTCAAATTCATTAGGTGAAATAATTACTAGCGAATTTTCGTTTCCGACAGTAAATTCGCCGATAATAATTGGAGGAAAGACGAGAAAGATAAGTGCAAAATTTAAAGTTGGATTTACCATCGGATTTTTTGATAGTAAACACGTTTAATGGAACGCTACATTTTGGTGACTCGCAACACGTAGGTGATGAATTCGACGGTAATCGTCCCCTAAATTCGAACCGTGAACCATCTTTCCCTTCATTTTGAATTTCTCTCTCTCTCTCTCTCTCTCTCTCTACACCTCACCATTATCCCCCTCCGATAGCTAGGGGTGGAAAAAAGTTAGGCGACCTACTAGGGACCTGCAGCCTGGTCTATGTTTGGCCTAGCCTGACTTGATAGAAAATAGGCCCTTGCTCAAGCTATTTAAAAAGTCTAAATTCTTTAAAAGGCTATTTCTAGGCTTTTGAAATAGTCTGTTGGGCCTATTAGGCCGGCTTGGGCCTGTAAAAAGATATGTAGAATTTTATTATACTAGTAAAAATGCAATAGAAAGAATTTGAACTTAGATTTTCTATAATATTAAATACGTTTTTTTCACTAAGCCATTTGTAAAAATTAAATTATAAGTTAAATTTAATTATTTATTAAAAAAAGTCTATTGATAGGTTTCAGGCCAGGCCAAATTTGACAACAGATCAGTTTTAGTACTCATTAAAAAGTCTATACCAGATTAGTATACATTATTATAGGCCTCACCTGTTAAAAGTAAAGTCTGGCTTAGCCTATCCTGTTTTCACCCCTATTGATGGCACCCTCTTACTGTTCTACTGCCGCTGCTGCAAACGCTTCTGTCACCGCTTCTACTCTTCTTTTCTCGGTGCCGATGTGAGGAAGAATGTCAGAAGCTCCTGCTCATCAGCCATTTTCTTCCTCTGTTAAAGCTTATTTTAGGTAAATTTTTTTGAACTTCTTAAATAGGATTAAGGTCTGAGCTTACTTATTATAAAATAGTATTTGTGTTTATTATTATTGATTTGTATTGATTGTTGTTGATTTATGTTAATTATTCAGGTTTCTTAGTGAAGTTTTCATTATATATTTTTTTATTATTTGTTCTTAATCTTTAACTTGAAAATTATTTTTTGGTGCTTTAATTTTCTTATCAAGTTGCTTGCTGTTTCAATTAGGTGATAATTTAGAATCAGTTAGAGAATTGATAAAAATTAGTTTGATGATGAAGAAATTAAAACAAATCATATGATTTAGAGTTTATTTGTTTTACAAATGTAGAATGCTTTAAAAGTTTAACAAATGTGTGCATTTGAGTTTATTAGTAACAATACTTGAAGCCTCTTAGTCGGTGGATTAGGATTTAAACACTTGTGTGTTGCCTTAATGATTAAAAAAATTAATAACTAAAATTCAATTGAAGATAACAAACTAAGAAAATTTATGTCGAGTAAATTGTTCGATATTTAAAAATTTGAGAAGGATTGAGAGATATTTGATTTGGATGGAACCCTTGCAGGGTGGAGAAATTCGAATTTTAGGGGAGGCTCTATCAAAATCTTATAAAAATTTTGAGTGAAATTAAAAAATTAGAATTATGTCTTGAAAATTTTTAGTGAATTTTAATAGATGCAAGTGTTTAAGGGCAAATGAGTTTTATGATTGTGTTAATGGTGAAGTTGCTTGGTGACTTAACTTATTTAATTTTCTTAGCAATGAAAAGAGTAAATGAACTTTTTTAATTGGTATGCTCTTTGCAGACATGTCGACAAGTAGAGGTACACTGAATCGGTTTTGTGGTTATGGTAGAGGGAAGGGTTCTACTAGTACATCTGGGACATCTCAATCGTCTCTCTATACTTCGACTTCCCCCCATGACAACTCAGGCAACGAGTTCACAGGACCAGCCATTCATCATATTCCTGAACCCCAACTACGCCCCTCCACCACTTCCATCTGCTCAACTGCCCACTAGTGCTACTACGATGCCTCCAACAATAGACACAGTTGTGCCGGAATTCTCTCACGAAACTCAACCATATGTTCCTCCAGCACCTCCCATCGGACGAATGGTGATTTGACCTGATGGGTTGACGGCGTAAGTACTATTTTAAGTCTTTTATATTTTATTCTTAAGTTTTTCATTTAAATTAGTTAGTTTAATTTAGTTACACTTAATTTCTAGTTTTAGTGGATTTAGGTTGTTAAAATAGGTTCAATTTAGTTTAGTAGGGTTGAACTATTGTGTGCGTGAGAATTCTTGATTGTTGATGATTTGTTTGTGAATTGTTGATAGATTGAGTTTTTAACATATCCAGTTATAGATAAAATTCTACCAAAATTTCTAAAAAATGTAAAATGTAATCGAAGTTTATAGATTATTTCAAATAATTTTTCAGTAAATTACTAATCTTAATTTGTATATTGACAGGTTTGCACCAAATAACAACGCATGTATATAGAAGTGTACTAATATCATCAAGCTGATATACGATCGCCCATGATCGAGCTACAAGAAGATCCCTATTGATACCAGAAATTGATGGTTATAGAAGTAGGCGGTAAAAACTCAACATATTAAGCCTTAGTTAGATTAAGTATGTCTTTAATTTCGAATAAATGATTATCTGCTCAATTTCAATTAACTGGTGCTATTTTTTTTTGCAGGTGAAATTTATATGGGACAAGACTCACGATGTCATGATTAGAAAGATCTTCGACCATCAGATGGTTAGGCGGCTTCACCAGATGTTGGAGGACGTACGTGAGCGGCGCGACTACCTCATTATTTGTCTCCGCCTGGACATTCAGAAGGAGTTGAATGTCTCTTGCGAGACTCATGATGACGGGTTCAAGCGTTGTCGTGTCATCAAGGCATTAACCAGATCGTCGAAGTATATCAGTGGATCAACAATTTTCATGAAGACAAAGGCCAAGCTGATATGTAATAACTTGTCTCAATTAATTCATTCCTAAATTCATTTAGTATTAATGTATATAAAATTCGTCATTATTACTTGATGAGTTAACATATTGTTTCAACATGTGTAGTTTAAGTTGTTAGATTGTGGTACGACGATGGCAGAGATTTTCAAGTATACTCACACTTTGAAGGAGAATAAGAAGAGATTTGCTAATCAGCGTGTCGTGGATCATTACGTGAGTACTAGAAATGTGATAAAAAAAATTTCAATTAACTGCAACCCTAATGTTTACTGGCGAATTATTCTCATCTTTTCACCGATAAATCTAATGTTATTTAACATTTTTCTTATAGTGATAATTAATCATATTTTAATGTTCACTCCTAACTACCACTACTCTTCCAACAAATTGAACCCAAATAAACAAATATATTAACTAATTAATTAAATCAAGTTAAATTAACACGTACTCTAGCTATTTAAATTCAATTATCCTAACATGAAACTGATTAATTAAAATAAGTTAATCTAACATATCATTATTTTAACATATTTTTTGACTAATTAAATCAAAATATTTTAACATATCAACTAAAATTAAATAAATAAAAAGTTGTGACATGTCAATTAATTAACTAATTAAAATAAGTTGTAGGCAAATCAACCTCAAAATCCAATATTTTAACTACGTGTCACGTCGTATTTAGTCTGTTAATATTTTTTGAGCACATGTAATTCTGACGTTGAGTCATATATACTATTATAGATAAATATTTGATAGCTTACATAATTCAGTAAAATTATATTTTATTAATTCAAAGAAGAAAAAAACCTTGGTCCGAACCTATATTCTATAACTCTAAATTGTAGAAAACTTTTCCTTAATCTTAAGTTTTGTATGACTATGACCCAAACAAGGGGAAAAGAGAAGAAAAAAAAGGGAAAAAAATATGAAAAAAAGGGGAAAAGAGAAGAAAAAAAGGGAAAAAAATATGAAAAAAATGGCTTCGACAAGATATTTTTTGAAGATTAAAAAAAAAAGAAAATGTGAAAATTTTCATGAACCATAATATTTAGAGTGAATATGTAACAAGTTAATTTTTTTTTTATTGAAGATAGAGAAATTTGAATTTGTGACTTTTTAAATGAGTATAAAAAGACTATACTATTTGAGTTATAGTTTATTGGCATATGTAATAAGTCATTTAAAGCATAGGCTACATGATGATTATATGACAGGCGATAATTTTGATTGAGATGCTAATATAAGTTGTTGTAATATTTAACAGCATTTTAATGTAAGAATGGTACACTTTCTGTTCTTTGGAAATTCAATTACCTTTTCATTTCTTACGTGCTTTTAATAGATCAAGATGAATTATGTATACGTAATTATCATTTATAGTTAGATGTTATCATCATGATGTTTATTTCAACAATAACGGTAATAATCATGAAATGGTGATAATTAATAATAATAACAATATTAGAAAAAACAATAGTAACTATTATAGTGACAACTGAACTGACGAATTGAAGAAGGTGAAGGTCAAAAATTTCTCATATGATGATGGTGATGATTTAATTAATTTTCTACTATTTATTATTATATTTTTCATGTGGCCTTGTTTTTTGTTTGTTACTTAATAATGGTTATATTTTACAATAATTTTAGGACATTGTGTTGTATCTTTTTAAGGAATAGACATATCAAAGTCCAAAACCATTGCTTATTTTTCTCATCATATATAGTTGCATTGTCCCAAATTTCAATTAATGAACACTATGTGAAAAAGAAAAATGTAAAGTGAATATTGGAGGAATTATTATTATTAGAATCTAAGCTTTATTGATTTGTAAGTTCAAACTACTTTTCATTGAATCATAGTGATGAATGCACATGTTTGTCTAAATTGAGTTGTTAACTTGTTATAATAAGATGATTATTCCACATGGCAATAATATAATTTTGTATAGACTAATATTTTGTTTTTGTCATCCCTTAGTAGAAGGAAATTTGAAATTCTAAATTAGTGTTCTATCATTTAATTACTTGCATAAATCAAATAAAAATAAATAAAAAAAATGCTCCGTTACCATATTTTGAAAAAAAAAGGTCATACATTTCATATGCTTTTGGCTTTTTTAGTAAATAGTAAAGTAATGTGGAAACTGGAATATCACACTCTGAAAGGGTAGGTACCAGGTACAAGCAATATTGCAATAATATAATATTATTAATTAGCTGTTAATTAATTTCATTATTTTTTGGACCACAAAATTTAATAACTTCAAATATATGTAATTCAGGACAGTTCTTTGTAATTAGTTTTCACAAACCATTATTTTGAGGATTCAATATTATTCAACGTTGTTCTTGTATATTTGTTTACATGTTATATGTTTTATTTTGTGGTGTCTTAGCTTATAAGGATACATGCTCAATGTTCAATTATAGAGGTATGTAAATATATACTAATTAAGTTGTTAAATTAGGAAAATAATTATTTTTTAGCCAATATTAAATAATTTTTTGAGATTATTTAAATTTTTTTAAAATAATACTACATAGTTAGTAAATATTATTTTTGGTCAACAATAATATATACTCATATTTATAAAGTTTTGCACATAAAAAACATATAGTTTGTATTTATATTTATCAGAATTTATATATATAAATCAATATAATTTATATTCATATTTTTCAGAATTTATACATACACATAAATTAATAAAATTTGTTTGTTAAAAATAATCTAATATTTATGTTAGTCAAATAATGACAAAAATAAAATACTAAAAATTGTTAACTCTAATTTTTTTTATTTTTTATCATAAATTTTAAACTCTGAATAATATCAAATATTAAATTTAAAATTTAAATCCAAAATTTCAAAACATAAACTCTTCGAGAAGTGAAAATTTTTAAAAATAAATAATAAATTGATGTGAAGCATGTGCTATCATATTGCATGAATATGATCTCATCACTAAGTCTTTAATTTCATGCTATTTAGTATGTTTTAAGTCCAACTTGAAATAAAAAAATATTTCAGTCAATAAATAAATAAATTTAATCAATCACTATTTTCTTTTGAGATTATTCTTTTATTCTTTCTCATTTTTTTTTCTTTCTCTCAATATCACAATTTCACCCATCACCACTAGTAACATATCATGGGTCAACCACTACTTATCAATGTTAAATTGTTAATAGTCATCCGGTTGTTTCTGATCACTTTAAATACTAAATTCTAAATTGTAAATTTTGAATCCTAAACTTTAAATTATGAATTATATACTTAAATTGATTTTATTTTATTTTATTTTTAAATTTTTTATTTAAATTTTAGATATTTTTATTATTTATAATTTTTTTGGATATTTTTTTGATATACATCTCTTTTCAATTGTTGGCTGATTTTTAAATTAGATAATTAAATTGATGTTGTTTTTTAGACTTATTGTTACTGTACTATTATTGAGTTAATTATATTCAATCGAATCGGATTTATTAATTGAGAAATTTTAATTGAATAAATTATTTTTGTAATTAAATTTAATTAAATCTTTTTTAAAGTCTCTCTTTATTTTTATTTTTTAACTAATTTTTAAGTTATTGAACCAATTTAATTATCAAATAATTTAGTCACCTAACATTATTGTTATTAATTAGTCTAATAAATCCTAACTACCGGTGGTCTAGATATATGGAAGGGGGCGGGAGACATTCTGATTTCAATTTATTTTTAAAAATCATAATAATTGACTTTTGGTAATTATTTTATCTCCATTATTAGGATAAAGCATGACAAAATAATAAAGGTAAATTATCATTTTAATTTTTAATGTTTGAGTTAAATTATAATTTAGTTTTTAATATCTCAAATATTTTATTTTAGTTCAAAAATATTTTTATCAAATTTAATATTATCGTATAGTTAAATTCGATACGAATAATTAATACAATGAATAATATAAATATTAAAAATATTTTTTATTTTTATTTTTTTATATTAAAAAAATATTAAATTTTAACATTAAATCATCAATATTTTTAGATAAAAAAAAGTTTTATATTAATAATTATTAATAAATTAATTTTATTTATGTACTGAAATAATTGAATGTTATTGATTTTTTAATATGTTAATTATTGTTTATGTTAGATTTAACTATAAAATAATATTAAATTTATGTAAAATATCTTAAAATTTAAATATGATATTTAAAATATTACAAATAAAATTAAAATTTAACTTAAATATTGAGGACGAAAATTATAATTTATCCAAAATAAGAATGTTAGTTATGGTCTGCTACGAGTGTGCAACACATATACATAATATACATGCAGAACATGAAATTTTAAAGTCAAGATAACACGTGTAAACTATTACTATACATTATTGTACAGGGTATCAATCTTATCTAATCGCGAATAATATATGTAGGACACGTGACTCAACTCTCAGCAAGCTAAGCTAAGCTAAGGTGTCGCTCTAAAAATCACGTGCCATCCATAGATACACACATATATATGCTGCTTAATTAATTAGCTTCTTCTCCAATTTTTCAAAAGGTCAAATTAGTAAATACATTATAAACGTGATATATCATTATGATATTCGTTCAGCCCTTTGCTTCTTAGCTTGCAATGCATGTTCATTTCTTAAAACCCTTAAATTAGTTGTTATTATTGGATATAGATGATCATCCATCGCAATCTACTCTTAAATAATTAATTAATTTATATAGTTCAAATAAGATGATCGGTTTAGTCTTCACTTACCACAACAGTGTTGAATTTTGGCATTTTCAAAAACATGATGCCATTAATAGTAGTTCTTTTAATTTGGTTTCCCATTCGTAATAATATATATACATAGTATCAAAATTTTCATGCATGCATGTGCATATATTGAAACTTTGCAGGACTTAACACTATTGTGACACGGAAACAGTTGCAATTGGCTGGAAATAAAGGTTGCACATTGTATATTACTTTTTATTTTTCGTATGGATTATTATAGTAATTAAAATATAAGAATTAAAGGGAGGGAACAGGCATGGTAGTTACTGCATTGCCCTATATAGTTTTTAGGGTTTAGGACTATGTCTCTTTTTGAAAAGTTAAAATGGCACATTTGAAATGTGCGTTTGTGGTGTGTGGTAATCCATTGATAATAATAATTAATATATTTATAATTGAACTTCATAATCACTAATATATATCAAACACATTTTCTTCAATATTTAAATTCTAAATTTTTCGTTCATAACAATTTTAATATTATATCATAAATTTATTTTTTTTTAAATTTAATTTAATAATAAAAAACACATGAATAGAATGAGTATATCTCTAACAACTATGGTTGATACTTTTGGCTATAAGAATTATTTGCGTATAACTCCTATTACTATACAATTAGGGACGGATCTATCTTTTTTGTTGTGAGAGCAAGTACTTTCGTTACAATTTAAAATTTTATTGAGTAGTATATAATAATAATATTTATTTTTTTAGTAAATTATTGAATTTAATCTCATCATAATTTTTTACTCAATTTTTAGTACTTAATAGTTAATTTAAAAATTTTATATTAGATATCTATTAGAAATAATCAATTCTCAATTTAAAATGAGATTGATGTTCTTTTTTAAAAATTAACTCAAAAGAGTATTATTTACCTTCTTTTAAAATTAGCTTTAGTTTTTTCTGTAGTAACTGTATTAATTGAAAGAACTTTCTCAACTATGAATATCAGTAAGAGTTGACTTCTAATTATATGAAAAATAAATTTATAAATAATTATTTAGTGATATATATAGAAAGAGAGATATTTCAATTGTATTGTTAAGAAAAAATTACTCAATTTTTTTAAATATAAAACCTAAAAAATATAATTCTAAATTTTATGTTATTATTTAAATTATTATTTTATTATTTTAATTTATAAATTAAATCTTTTAAAA
>NC_029780.3:117687378-117700200 GCF_000817695.3 Arachis duranensis | reverse complement strand
TTACAAAAATTATTATTATTATATTATATGTATTTTGTCTCTATTGGCAAAATTTTCTAAATTTATCTCTATATACAATGGTTTATTATTTATTTTTTATGTATCATATAAATATATACATTTAATATATAAGGTGCTAGTAATAACAAGCCGTGTGATGTAATTAAAGACTTTAGTTTCTTGCTTTGAAAGGAAGTTGGCGTGCAACGGAGATTTTCTTTTTCTTTTTTTTTTTTTTGTTATAAGAAAATATGTCTTGAGACAATGTACGTGAATCTAACAAAGTTTTCATGTCATACATGTGCATGCTACATTGCTACCTATATACCTCGTTTGTTAGGTTATACGCACATCGTTTTTGGGAACTCCCCATGTTAATAATATTATTATGTTGCGTTGTTTAATTGTCGTGAGTGACGAGGTTTTCCTCTAGTGCGTGCGACATTAATGGGTTATTTTTCTAGCATGAATCGCTGGCCAAATTTCTATTCACACTTCTAATTAAAACAACTTGATTATTGTTCTAAGAACAATTCAAATAAAAAGAATGTAGTGATATTATACAGCACAAAAATTTAGATACATCATATCTATAGCTATATGCTAAACACAATCTGATGAGAATAAATACAAACTAATATATAGTTCAGATATATTAGATTATTGGAAGCCTTAATAATAATAAGTGTCAATATAACATATGTCAATAATAATATAAGAATGATTGATTTACAAAAAATCAATTCTCAACTTATTAAAATATAATAGAGTTGATTGTATATACTTACAAAGAAAAAGGATAGAGGAATAACGTTTTTTTTTAACACATAAATAATAGATTAAAAAAATTAATTTTAATTTAAAAAATTAAATTTTGAATTAATTAGATATAATTTTTATTTTAAATTTGATTTTCAACAATCACAAACTCTTCTTCCCACATCCGTATCACACCCCCACACTATAAGAAAAATGCTAGTTACCGTAAAATTTACTGTCGGATTAATCAAATAAATCTACCGTTATGTACATTATCGTCGTCCTATAATTGACGGTATAAACGGCGCTAGAAATTCTTTAACGGTGTATTTTTTTAGTCTGACGCTAATTACCGTCAGATTTTTCGTCGGTGTTTTTAATGGATTGTCAAGTCTGGGTTGATGATTACCGTCAGATTAATTTGACAGTAACTTTGGCATCATTTCGCTTCAAATGGTACCAAAACTTAATCCGACGTTAGGATTTTTATTTTTTATTTTGTTTTGGCACAGTTTAACCACAACTAGCAGTTAAATTAAATTAAAACTCTTGTTAACAAAATTATTATCAGAAATCTAAATAGCAGAAATCAACAAATTATTTTATTAAAAATAAATATATGAATACAATAAAATGTCAGAGAAATAGAGTAATGTACTCTAAACAAACAAAATGCATAAATCCCTAACCCCTACAAATCCTGATAATCGTCGTCATCGGCAGCAGCGTCGTTATCACCCTGCTAAGGCGGCGGAGTAGTGATGATTGAAATTTAGCATGTCGATTTAGAATTCAATAATGAATATGATCGTGAGTATAGTCTAATCGACACTTAAACTTCGCACCAAACAATCCTACAATCTATAACCGAGAGTACTAGTCTCCCGAGTCGTCCTCCCTTGGAATTGCTAGAGTGTGCATCTTATTGATTATGAAGCCTTGTTATGATTCTTTGAAGGTTTTAGCAAAATAGAAAACAAACAATCAATCTTTAAAAGACTTGGCTTAGGGTTGGCATTAGAAATTCTATCCCTATAGTTCCTTCAATGATGACAACAATTAGTCCTTGCTTCATTTAGTTAACCCCTAGGCATAGAGGAAAGTCAAATGAGAGTAATCAACTTGAGTCACAAGTCCTAGCTTTACCTTATGGAAATCTAGCTTTAGTGTACTCCAAGTCAATTAGCAATCCCTAATTCTAAATCAACAATTGACACAACTATTCAACTTCTTCTAATGGCCCAAACTCTATGCCAAGTAAGAAACTTTTACTCCATAACTAGTGTTGGCATTTCATCAAACATTTGGTGAGCAAGAGTGAAAGTCATAGTAAAATTGAGAAGAAAGTAGAATTAAAAGTATTCCAACATAAGAAACTAACAACAATTAACAAAGAACAACAATGGAAATGAGATTCTAAAGGAATTGATTAAATCCAAAATTACAAGATTGAATCTAAGATCTATGAGAATTGAGCAATTACAAACACTAATTGAGATTGGAGAAGAAGATCTATGACATGAACAAAATGAATTGAGAATTGCAAGAGATCTCACCAAAGAGTGAATGAAAATTCAGAAATTAGATGAAGATGAACCATAGTGAGAGCTTGGAATCTCTCTCCTTCTCCAAGAGTGTAACTAACTATCTCCCCCAAAATATCTAGAATCTAGAAAATGAGCTAAAAGTCCTTAACCCTTGTTCCCTTAGTCTTCTTAAGCTTTTCCCGCCAGGGCACTTCCCCAAAATGGGATTCCCAACTGCCTCCACGCCCAAGTCACGTGGCTCTTTAAAAAATCATATTCGAACATCGGCGCGCACACGCAATGTACGCGTGCGCGCCACCGGGGCATCTTGTAATGTGCGCGGAGGCGTAATGTACGCGTGCGCGCCCACGAAGATCATGGCCTGGCCGCTACACAAGCCGGCTCGTGGCTTGGCTCTTGGCTTCGACTTCTAACTCCTCAATCCACGCGGACGCGTCAAGTGCGCGCACGCGCCCATGCTGAGATTTCCAAAGTTCAATTCTCATGCTCCCTTCCTTTGCACCCGTCCTCCTTCTCTCTTCCGGTCCATCCCTGCCCTATATTCTGAAACCACTTAACACACAGGTCACGGCATCGAATGGCACCAAGAGAAGATTAGAAATGTATCTAATTTAGTGCAAAATAAGCATGTTTTCATCCATGAGGCAAAATTAGGAAAGGAACACAAAGTCTTGTATTTTCATATAGAAAGCGTGCGGAATTATTGATAAAACCCCTGAAATCAACACAAGATAAACCCTCAAAATGGGGTATATCAACCTCCCCACACTTAAATTCTAGCATGTCCTCATGCCTAGAGAAATGCAAAAGAAACACAAAGACCGAGGGATCATAAAGGTATAAGACTCATGAAGTGTGCAACCTACTTATATGAATGCAACTATGACTAGTGCTATTATCTACTTGGTTAGGAACAAATCGACCTTCCTAAGATATGTGCAAGCATATAGGGTCCGATGGGGGTCAATACATAGGACTTACCAATTTTAAGCATCAAATGCAATATATGCAAATTTGCATGAAGAATGCTCGTGAGAGCCGGGAATCAAGGAATTGAGCATCGAACCCTCACCGGAAGTGTTTGCACTCTAGTCGCTCGGTGTTTGGGGTTGGTTCACTCAATCCTCCCCTAATCATACTTTCCAAGATTTGTTTTTCATCTAACAATCAACAATTATTCAATGCATGCATACAATTATCATGGGGTCTTTTCTTTAGGTTGTAATGGGGCTAGGGTTAAGGTAGGATGCATATTTGGTCAAGTGAGTTTGAAGTTTGAATCTTTGATAGGCTTAGACTTCCCTCCTAACCTATGACATCCTATACAATTAAGTTCTGACCTAACTACCTATTCCTTCACTTTTTCACATACTCATGCATTTTCTTTTCATTTCACGACACTTATGCATTGATTTCATTGGACTACACTCTGCTTTGGGGCATTTTGTCCCCTTTTTATTTCTTTCTTTTTCTTCTTTTTCTTTTTTTTTTCTTTTCCATATTATTTTTCTTTTTCTTTTCCTTTTTTTTCTTTTTGTTTTTCTCAATTTTTTCTTTCTATATACAAGAGCATCAACGCATAAGGTCTATACATTTGATCAATACATGAGCATGTACCCAATTCCCAATATTTTCAATAAAAATACAAAACTACCCTTTTATTCCTCCAATGTCCCAGGATTCCCACACTTGAATGATACTCACACACACTAGCCTAAGCCAATCAAAGATCCAAATTAAGGACATTTATTATTTTTCGCTTTAAGGTTTGTAATGTGCTAATTTAAGAACAAAGTGGGTTAAGCGTAGGCTCAAATTGGCTAACAATGGATGATAAAAGGTAAGGCTATTTGGGTAAGTGAGCTAATGAAATGATGGCCTCAATCATATAAATGCGTGAATATAAGGAATAATGGACATATAGACTCAAACAAAGCAAGGATCACATTCATAGAGAGAAAACAATTTCACACAAGAAGGAGAGTAGGTGACTATAAGATGTAGCCACAAAACAAGGCTCGAAGCTCACTAGCTTGTGTTCTTAACTCAAAATTCATGTTCCAAGATATAATTCTTCATGCAAATTTGGCATCAAAATATTCGAAATTGGCAGTGCCACGGTTGCTCCAAAGTATTGGTTTCCTAAGAAAGAGTTTCATTGTTCCAACCAAGTAAACTTATCATGCAAATGGTGTCAAATATGACCTAATCATGCAACCTATCCTAATTACAAAGGAGTTCAAAGAACAAGAATTTATTCGGGTGTTACCTACGGAGATCGGTCGGCCGACCTCCCCACACGTAAAACTTAGCACGGTCCTTCGTGCTATAGGTCAGGCGCAATGGGTGGTCGAGTCCCGAGTGTCCCTCATCTCCAATGTCATCGCTATCGCCGCTTGAAGTTGCGGTGGATGTGGAGATATCTGGTTCCTCCATAGGTGGGGTGAGTATGCTTAGAAGTTTCTTCACGTGAGCGTATCGGCGTTGGTTACACCTTTCATAACGGTCCAACTTCTTGTGCAGGTCTTCAAGGCGTTGGGTGGCTGATTTTTGTGGTGTGGATGATGTGGTGGTGTTGCGAGTTGGTGTGGGTAGTCCAATGTCCTTGGTGAATTCCGGAGGCTTGAGGCACCTCTTGGTCGGAATAACATCGCCCTCGACCGGAATTGAGGTTCTCCTATCCTTAGTCTCTCGGTGGACGTCGGCCATTGCAACTAATTCGGTCACCATAGCAGGGAATGGTAGATTTCCCTTGGCATAAATGCGCCCCATGGATTGGCGAATGGCATGCGAAATGTCGACCGGTTTCTCGGTTAAGATGCACCATATCAATAATGCAAGCTCGGCGGTAATGGATGACCCATGGGTGCTCGGGAGCACGTAGTGAGCTAGAATTTGGGCCCATGCCGTGGCTTCTTGAGTGAGGTAGCGGGCATCTAATCCCTTAGGTCGTTGCTTTATGGTCCCCCGAATCTAACATGCGTCGGGTAAAGCAATTACGCGGAGGATCGCGCTCCAATCGAACGCACGGTCATCGCATGCAGTCAAGACTTCTTGGTAGGCATCATATCCATCCGTCAATGGCCCAATCCCAAGGACTTTTCGGATGGTTTCCACTGTGACTGACACTTGCTTCCGGCGCACAAATATTGATGTGAGAAGGGGTGAGTGGTAGTTGGAGTAGAATTCCACCACCCATGAGAGATTGGCCTCCTTTGGTTGCCTCAAGAGGAACCTCCATTGCCTCCAGTCAATGTGTGGCATCACTATCAGAGTGAGGTGAGCCGGTAGGACTAGAAGAGGCTCCGGGTGATAATTCCTTTCAATCATTCTTGAGTAAACAAGTTCGCAGTAGCGGTTAGGGAACTTATTTGAATCTTTTGGAGGGTTGTCCTTCTCTAGAACATCAACGGGGCCCTTAGCCTTCTTCAGTAGTGGCTTGGCCGTTAGTTCTTGGCACGCTTTATTGGAAGCGTGAATGCGAGTATGCAAATGAAGAGTTGTGCCATAAGAATATGGGTATCATTATTACATGACAGCTGCAACATGTACTAAGATAACATGTGATGAGCAAGGCGAATCATTTGCATGTGGTGCATGGGTAGTTTAAGCATGCAAGTAAGAAGCATGAGAGGCATACACCCTCAAATACCAAAGTGGGAGTCAATTTATGAAAAGGTGAGTGGATTGATTGGAGAATGTGGGGATGCACCCAAAAGTGGTTAGTTAAGAGGCAATTAGTCAAAATGAGCTCAAAACTCAAGTATGCCTTTTCTCAAACACTTGGCGTGTATCCTTTTTGTAGTATGTAATTAGATGCAGGTGAAAGCAATGTAACAATCCACAATCCATTATTAATGATTACAGTGCACAGTGGGTGTAAGAAAATCAAGCAACACATCTCATCTATCAATGCAAGAGAATGTAGGACCCAAATGCCTATGAAGAGTTAAATGAAAAAAAAACGAAAACACCACAAAGAAGTAGCTAAGAAGATTTAGGGGAAAAGAAAGGGACTACCTAAAACAAATTGAAATTGAAGATTAAGAATCAAAAAGAGATAAATGGAGCAAGAGGGGAGCCTAGTAAAGTACCTTGAGAAAGATGGAAATGGGAATGGGAGAGGGGATTGTAAAGTGGAATGATGGAGGATGGAGGGGCAATGTAGGGGCCACCGGCGGTAGGTGGTCGGAGGTGGTTGGAATGAAGGTGAAAGGGTAAGAGGGGAAGGGGTAGTAGAGGGGGTGAGAAGAAGAAAAGGGGAAGAAGAATGAAGGGGGCAAGTGTGCTCCCTATTAAATTGGCGTCGATCACCCACGCGTGCGCGCATGGTGCGCGCTCGCGCAAAGAAGCGAGGTGGATTAGGGGCGCGCGCGCGCACGCGCCCATGCGCTTGTGCTGGTAGCACAAGGGTGGCTTAGAGTTGGCACAACTCTTTGGATGAACTACCAGAAGTTGGCTGCAGGGCTATTGGCGCACGCGCACACGGTGCGCGTGCGCGGCAATGTGGTTATGCCCCAGGCATGAGATGGGCCTGGGGTGGTCCTAACTCTCTGTGAAGTGGCCTAGAGGGGGGTGCAGGATGAGGGACGCGTGCGCGGCCTAGGCGCGCGCGCGCACATTGTGTTGCGAGCATAAGGATGCGTGCGCGCCAAGTGCGCGCACGCGGCAGAGGTGTTGGGCTGGTGGCTTAGTGCAGGCCTGAGAGTGGCCTAACTCTCTGGAATATGTGCCAGGAGTGCACAAGGGTGATCGGCGCGCGCGCGCACGGTGCGCTAGCGCGTCGATCTGCAGATTTGTGAAAGCGTGCGTACGCGCCATGTGCGTGCACGCGTGATTGGCTTGTGCCTCAAGCATGGGGCTGGCGTAGGGTGGGCTCAACTCTCTGGAAAATGTATGGAGGGTCGCTTTTGTCGATCCATGCGTCCGCGCACGGTGCGCGTCCGTGCGGATGGTCGACAAATGCTTCAAAGACGCGCGCGCGCCAGGTGCGCGCACACGCAAAAGGGTGCCTTTTCCAAATTTTGCATAGTTTTGCACCACTTATAGCATTCCAACCCTCTAAGCAGCCACCTAAGCACTATAGAAGGATGTTTTAACTTGATACTACCAAATGAACTCAACAAATGAAGCAAAATTAGAATTGAAATCTAACTACAACTACTTCTATTACCTAGGTACCAATCATGAAGTCAAGTGTTAAGCAAGTGTCAATCAAAGAATGATGCAATGGTTATGTACAAAGGAAGATCTTACCATGGTGGGGTGTCTCCCACCTAGCACTTTTGTTTACCGTCCTTAAGTTGGACTTCCACTAGCTCAAAGTTCTTGTTCAAGAGAGGCATCCCTCAAGAGGAATACTTCAAATTCCTTGCAGTTCCTTCTTTGCTCACCATGGTACAATTTGAGACGGTGCCCATTTACCTTGAAAATGTCTGGACTTGATGGGTGGCACAAGTGGTAGACCCCATAAGGTTCTACTTTCTCCACTTGGTAGGGTCCATCCCACCTTGATCTAAGCTTTTCGGGTAGTAATCTCAACCTTGAGTTGTAAAGAAGGACTAGTTCACCGGGTTGGAATTCCCTTCTCCTAATGTTCTTGTCATGGATGGCTTTCATCTTTTCTTTGTAAAGTCTAGAGTTGTCATAAGCTTCTAATCTTAAGCATTCCAATTCTGCTAATTGAAGCTTTCTCTCTACCCCGGCTCCACCCAAGCTCATATTACATTCCTTTATGGCCCAATAAGCTTTGTGTTCAATTTCTACCGGTAAGTGGCATGCTTTACCATATACAAGCCTAAAGGGGCTTATGCCAATGGGTGTTTTGTAAGCCGTTCGATATGCCCATAGTGCATCGGAGAGTTTAGCGCTCCAATCCTTCCGATTCGGCTTCATAACCCTTTCCAACACATGATTGATTTCCCGGTTAGAAACCTCAGCTTGGCCGTTTGTCTGAGGGTGGTAGGCCATGGCGACTTTGTGTATGATGCCGTACTTTCTCATGAGGCCGTCCATTTTTTTATTGCAAAAGTGGGATCCTTGGTCACTTATGATTGCTCTTGGGGAGCCAAATCGACAAATGATATTGTTCCTCACAAAAGAATAAACAACATGAGCATCATCCGTTCGGGTGGGGATTGCCTCCACCCATTTTGACACATAATCGACGGCTAACAAGATGTAGAGAAAGCCATTAGAATTTGGAAATGGTCCCATGAAGTCGATTCCCCATACATCAAAGATTTCACAAAAAAGCATATTTTGTTGGGGGATTTCATCCTTCTTAGAAATATTTCCAAACCGAATGCATTGGGGGCAAAATTTGCAACAGAGAGAAAAATCTTTGAGAAGGATTGGCCACCAAAATCCGCAATCAAGGACCTTTCTTGCCGTTCTTTGGGGGCCATAGTGGCCACCTCCTTCGGAAGCATGGCAAGCGTCCAAGATTGCTTGGAATTCGGTTTGAGGTATGCACCGTCGCACTATTTGGTCCGCTCCACACCTCCATAAATAGGGATCGTCCCAAACATAGTATTTGGATTCGCTTTTCAGCTTATCCTTTTGATGTTTGTTGAGATTGGGAGGGAGGGTGCGTGAAACCAAGTAGTTTGCTATTGGGGCATACCAAGGAACTACTTCCGAGATTGCGTGCAAACCATCTAGAGGAAAGGAGTCATTGATGGGAGTGGTGTCGCCTTTTGTGTGTTCGAGGCAACTTAGATGGTCCGCCACTAAGTTTTGGGAACCACTCCTATCTTTGATCTCCAAGTCAAATTCTTGTAACAAAAGCACCCAACGAATTAATCTCGGTTTTGATTCCTTTTTGGCCAATAAATACTTTAGTGCCGCGTGATCCGAGTACACTACAACCTTGGAACCAAGAAGATAGGCTCAGAACTTGTCTAAAGCAAAAACAATGGCTAGGAGTTCCTTTTCGGTTGTAGTGTAGTTGGATTGGGCACCGTCTAGTGTTTTGGAAGCATAAGCTATGACGTAGGAAATCTTACCTTCGCGTTGTGCTAACGCGGCTCCTATCGCATAATTTGAGGCATCGCACATGATTTCAAATGGTTGAGTCCAATTCGGTCCTCGCACAATAGGGGCTTGTGTCAATGCTACTTTAAGTTTGTCATATGCTTCCATACATTCCTTGCTTAGCTCAAATTCAATGTCCTTTTGTAGTAGTCGAGAGAGGGGTAAGGCCACCTTGCTAAAGTCTTTGATGAATCTCCGGTAGAATCCTGCATGTCCAAGAAAAGAATGGACTTCCCTCTTGGAGGAGGGGTAAGGTAAACTAGATATGACATTTATTTTTGCTGGATCTACGGAGATGCCTTCTTTTGAGACTATATGTCCCAAAACAATGCCTTGTTTGACCATGAAATGACATTTTTCAAAGTTTAAGACAAGGTTTGTTTTGGTGCATATTTCTAAGACTTTTTCAAGGTTACCTAAGCAATGATCGAATGAATCACCGTACACACTAAAATCGTCCATAAAAACTTCCATACATTGTTCTAGAAAGTCCGCAAATAAGCTCATCATGCATCTTTGAAACATTGTCGGTGCATTGCATAGGCCAAATGGCATACGCTTGTAAGCATACGTTCCAAAGGGGCAAGTAAATATGGTTTTTTCTTGGTCCTCTAGAGCAATGTGAATTTGGAAGTATCCGGAGTAACCATCAAGAAAGCAATAATATGATTTACCGGCTAATCGATCAAGCATTTGATCAATGAATGGTAGTGGGAAGTGATCTTTTCTTGTGGCCGCATTCAACCTTCGGTAGTCTATGCATACTCTCCAAGAATTTTGCACTCTTGTTGCTATAAGTTCACCACTTTCATTTTTGATTGTTGTCACCCCGGATTTCTTTGGCACCACTTGGACCGGGCTTACCCACTCGCTATCCGAGATAGGGTAGATGATGTCCGCTTCAAGTAGTTAGTGACTTCTTTTTTCACAACCTCAAGAATGGTGGGATTAAGTCTCCTTTGAGGTTGTCGGACCGGTTTTGCTCCTTCTTCAAAAAATATGCGATGCTCGCATACTTGGGGGCTTATTCCCATTAGATCCGCCAAACTCCACCCAATTGCCCTTTTATTTTTTCTCAATACATCTAGCAATTTTTCTTCTTGTTGAGGAGTTAACTCTTTTGCAATTATCACGGGGAGTTCTTGGGCTTCATCAAGATATGAGTACCTTAAATGGGGTGGTAGTGGCTTCAATTCCATCTTTTTGTCATTCTTTGAAGTTTGAGTTTCCGGATGGTTTGTATGGTGTGTGGTGTTTAATTTGCTTGGACCTTCATTTGTTTCTTCAATCATGTACTTCTCATCTAACTTTGCGAGGTGCACTTCGGCAACCATGTTGTCAATTGGGTCACACCGGAATAGAGAGTGATTCTTCGGTGGATGCTTCATTGCTTCTTCTAGGCTAAAACTTACGACTCTCCCATCTATTTCAAATGAGTAGGTTCCCGAGTAGGCATCTAGCTTAAATCTAGAAGTTCTCAAAAATGGTCTTCCAAGTAGGATAGATGATGCTCTCTCGGTTTTGCTTGATGGCATTTCAAGGACATAGAAGTCAATTGGAAACACCAACCCTTTGATATTCACCAATACGTCTTCCGCAACACTCGTCACGGTTATTATGCTTTTATCCGCTAGGACAAATCTTGCCGTCGACCTTTTTAGTGGTGGCAACTTCAACACCCGGTAGACGGAGAGCGGCATGATGCTAACACATGCTCCGAGGTCACACATGCAATCGATAAATTGGACTCCATTGACAGTGCAAGTGACCATACAAGAGCCCGGATCATCACACTTCTCGGGCAATGCTCCCATTAAAGCGGAAATAGAACTCCCCAATGGGATGGTTTCCAATTCAAGAATTCTATCCTTGTTCATGCATAGGTCTTTAAGAAATTTTGCATATCTAGGAACTTGATGGATAGCATCAAAGAGGGAAATGGTTACCTCAACTTTCTTGAACATTTCTACCATTTTTGGGTCGAGTTCTATGCGCTTCCTAGCTTTCTTTGCAAGTGTTGGAAATGGGAGTGGTTGAGCAATTTCTTCTTCCAAGGTTCTCTTGGCCTTAGGGGTCTCCTTTGTTGGTTGAGCTTCATCCTCAACTATGACTTGTGGTGTCTCCTCTTCCACTACCTCTTCTATATCTGTTCTCTCCTCCTCTTGGGCGATTGTGATAGGATTTGAGTCCTTTGCTCCCTTCTCTTTTAATTGTGTTCCAGATCTAAGGGTGATCGCATTGATGCCCCCCTTAGGATTTGGTTGAGGTTGAGAGGGAATGACACTTTGGATTGGGATTTGAGGAGTGGGATTTGATGGTGTATCCATGCGTGCAAGAAGAGCTTGTAGTGTAGAGGTGAGGCCGGTAAGGCCGGAAGCAAGTGTATTTTGTAGTTCCTTTTGGCCTTGGATGATGGTCCGGAGTGTTTCGTCTTGGTTGGAGGGGGTGGTTGCATATGTTAGTTGAGGGGTTTGTGATTGGTTGGGTGGTGGTCTTTGATGTGGTGGTTGATATGTTTGGTAGTTTCTTTGTGGGTTTTGTTGGTTGTATGGTGGCCGGTTTTGTGAGAAATTTTGTGAGTTATTGTTCCATCTTTGACCTCCTCCGTTGTTGTTGTTGTCCCTATTCCCTTGTTGATGATTTTCTCTCCAATTTTGATTATGGTACCCACTCCCTTGATTGTAGCTTCCTCCTTGATAAGGGTGCCCTTGGTTAGGATTACCGCCTTGGTAGTACCCTTGGTTTGGGCGGTCATAGAAATTATGGGTAGCCGCCAAGGTGTTATCTTCTTGAAGGCTTGGGCACTCATCCGTGTAGTGGGAATAGCAAGAACAAATGCCACACACTTTTTGAGGGACCAATTGTTGGTTGTGTTGTTGAGGGGGTAGGGGGGTGTTGTTGGTATGATTGGGGTTGTTGTGGTTGTTGTTGGTTCAATTGGAGTTGCCTCAAGATGGATGTCATTTCGCTCAAAGATTGAGTTAGAGCGGTAGTTTCACTACTAGTTGATACCTCATTCACGGTTCTCGGGCGGTTGACTCTTCGTCTCATATATTGATTGGATTTGGCTAAGTCAATGATAAGTTGCCATGCCTCCTCCGCTGTTTTATATTTAGACAAAGAACTATTGCTAGAGGTGTCCAAGAGAGTTCTATCTTGTTCTCGCATCCCTTGACATATGTATCCAAGCAATACTTGAGTGTCAAGCATGTGATTAGGGCATGCGTCTAGTAGCTTACGAAACCGTTCCCAATACTCATATAGCGGTTCCGTTTCACCTTGCACAATACAAGATATTTCCTTCCTTAGCCTATCCATCTTCTCCGGGGGCAAGAATTTATCCAAGAATCCTCTTCTAAGTAAGTCCCAATCAGAGGTGACTTCACTAGATAGAGTGTAAAACCATTCTTTCGCCTTGTCCTCAAGAGAGAAAGGGAAAGCAAACAACCATATAGCAACTTCATCGGATCCTTCCCGTCTA
>NC_029780.3:117682273-117687251 GCF_000817695.3 Arachis duranensis | reverse complement strand
AAGTTGGGGTGAGTTACATAAAGGGGTTGAAGGACATAATCCGGTGCACCCGCTTCCTTGATGGTAACCCTCCTCGGAGCATCCATGGTGTTGGTACCTAAAACGAAAGAAGAGTTGTTAGTAATATTGATGGAAGTATGACTAATGCCTTCTTTGAGTGACGGTTCAGTGTTCACTTTTAGTAAGGTGGTTGAGGTGGTGAAGACCTCTTCACCTTTCCCAAACTTTGGCCGCCTCCGAGCTTGTCTAATATGAAACAAAGTTCGTTCTATTTCCGGATCAAAGGGGACTAAGCTCGGATTCGGTTGTGAACGCGTCATGCAATGAAGGGGAAGTGAGATTCATGGTAACGATGAGGGGTTAGTCACTTGAACAAAATACAACGAAATGCAACTATGTACATATATACACACATTTATTCCAAACAATAACATGGCACACTAAGCAAATTCCCCGGCAACGGCGCCATTTTGATGATTGAAATTTAGCATGTCGATTTAGAATTCAATAATGAATATGATCGTGAGTATAGTCTAATCGACACTTAAACTTCGCATCAAACAATCCTACAATCTATAACCGAGAGTACTAGTCTCCCGAGTCGTCCTCCCTTGGAATTGCTAGAGTGTGCATCTTATTGATTAGAAAGCCTTGTTATGATTCTTTGAAGGTTTTAGCAAAATAGAAAACAAACAATCAATCCTTAGAAGACTTGGCTTAGGGTTGGCATTAGAAATTCTATCCCTATAGTTCCTTCAATGATGACAACAATTAGGCCTTGCTTCATTTAGTTAACCCCTAGGCATAGAGGAAAGTCAAATGAGAGTAATCAACTTGAGTCACAAGTCCTAGCTTTACCTTATGGAAATCTAGCTTTAGTGTACTTCAAGTCAATTAGCAATCCCTAATTCTAAATCAACAATTGACACAACTATTCAACTTCTTCTAATGGCCCAAACCCTATGCCAAGTAAGAAACTTTTACTCCATAACTAGTGTTGGCATTTCATCAAACATTTGGTGAGCAAGAGTGAAAGCCATGGTAAAATTTAGAAGAACGTAGAATTAAAAGTATTTCAACACAAGGAACTAACAACAATGAACAAAGAGCAACAATAGAAATAAGATTCTAAGGAAATTGATTAAATCCACAATTACAAGATTGAATCTAAGATCTATGAGAATTGAGCAAGTACAAACACTAATTGAGATTGGAGAAGAAGATCTATGACATGAACAAAATGAATTGAGAATTGCAATGGATCTCACCAAAGAGTGAATGAAAATTCAGAAATTAGATGAAGATGAACCCTAGTGAGAGCTTGGAATCTCTCTCCTTCTCCAAGAGTGTAACTAACTATCTCCCCCAAAATATCTAGAATCTAGAAAATGAGCTAAAAGTCCTTAACCCTTGTTCCCTTGGTCTTCTTAAGCTTTTCCCGCCAGGGCACTTCCCCAAAATGGGATTCCAACTGCCTCCACGCCCAAGTCACGTGGCTCTTTAAAAAATCATATTCGAACATCGGCGCGCACGCGCAATGTACGCGTGCGCGCCACCGGGGCATCTTGTAATGTGCGCGGAGGCGTAATGTACGCGTGCGCGCCCACGAAGATCATGGCCTAGCCGCTATGCAAGCCGGCTTGTGGCTTGGCTCTTGGCTTCGACTTCTAACTGCTCAATCCATGCGGACGCGTCAAGTGCGCGCACGCGCCCATGCTGAGATTTCCAAAGTTCAATTGTCATGCTCCCTTCCTTTGCACCTGTCCTCCTTCTCTCTTCTGGTCCATCCCTGCCCTATATTCTGAAACCACTTAACACACAGGTCACACCATCGAATGGCACCAAAAGAAGATTAGAAATGTATCTAATTTAGTGCAAAATAAGCATGTTTTCGTCCATGAGGCAAAATTAGGAAAGGAACACAAAGTCTTGTATTTTCATATAGAAAGTGTGCGGAATTATTGATAAAACCCCTGAAATCAACACAAGATAAACCCTCAAAATGGGGTATATCAAGTAGGTGCTGCCATCGGTGCCCCACCAATAACTCCGCTAGAAGCAGCACAACTACTGCCTCCAGCGCGCATCTACTGGCTGTACTCGTTCATCTGCTGTCGCAGCCGTTCGAGATACTCTAACTTCTCCGTCAGGTCCAAGTTGGCGGCAATGCTTACAAGAATCTCTCGATACCTCTGCTCAAACTGCTCCTGCTGCTGGTGAAGGTCCAATATTAGCTTCTGCACCTCCTCCTTCAGGTCGATAACTTCCTAGGGATTAGCAAGGCTGGTGGCAGAGGCAGAGGCAGAGGAAGCCACCAACGCGAAGGAGCGGAGGCCACTGGCAAAGAACGAGCCCAACTCAAAATGGCGATTCTTGTGGGGTTCAGAGGCGGTCTCACGCCAAAATCTGTCGAGATCATGACTGAGGTCTCAGAGTCGTCTTCGTCGGCTCCACCAGGCGGCTGAGATTGCTAAGTCACGGCCTCCAACCTCTGCTGATACTCCTCCTGCGTCATACACGTTAGTTGTGATTAGGATAACAGTTAAATAATTTACTTTAAACCAAATAAAGCTGAAATTTAGGATTGATTTAAACTCGCATAATGGGCCGCCGACTTCTCGTCAGCAAATTTCTCATTGTTTGCTTCAAAGTATAGGTATACTTGAAGGTCTGCGCCAGCGTCTCTCATGATCCAATGACTTAGACTACAAATTAATATATCAACTAAACAATAAAATAAATGAACAAAATAAACAATGACATACAAATATATATGAAGCAGAAAATCTCTATTCTAATTTTGAAAACAAAATTTTAATTTTTCGATTTAAATGAAAATCTTATAAAAATGTTGACAAAGTCTCTCCTGAAATTCGGATGTAGCCACCCTTCAAGGGTTCCATCCAAACCAAATTAACATCATTATTTTTACCGTCAAACATTTTCCAAACAATTTTAACAATAGAAATCAGCATACAATTAAATAATCCAATATTTTTCACCTATCTCAGAGCCTAATCTAACATATTATAACATATCCTAACCACCTTAATCCACTAAAACTGAAAATTAAAACACCCCAAACTGTCTACTAACTGAATTGGGTCACTTGATAATGAAAAAGGAAAGTAAATACTGTGACCTCTACTAACTAATTCAAGTAACTACTATAACATAAAATAATGCCAAAATTCTTACTAGTCTCATCTTCATCTTCATAAAGGTCGCCGACCCACCCGTAAACCTCACGACCTGGGCGAAGTCCTGTTGCCAATATTCAGCAGACGTCGACACTTGAACCCCTCGTTATCTCTAAAATGAGCTTCCAGGTCACGCTTGATGTTTGGATGGATCCACGAGGTCAGGTGATCTTTCCCCTGACGAACATCACTCATCATCTACTGAAAATATTTGGTTGCCCAGTTATCGTAGATATTTCGGATCATGAGGTTATGCTCCGTGTCTCATATGAATTTTAATTACAAAAAGTGATTCACCAATATTAGTTAATTGAAATTAAACACAGTTGAAATACAGTAAATCAATTCTAACAAAATTGGATTCTTACTGTCCACTTCTGAAACCAGCGCTCTCTGGTCTTAGTTGAAATCCACGTGTAGGTCGGCCATGAGTGGTCGTACATGGACTTAATGACCTCGGAAATCTCTTGCGTGCAAGCATTAGGGTTCGGTGCAAACCTGTCAGAGAACAAATCACACAGTAACAATAAAATAAGATAAACAAACTAAAGATAAACAAACTTAATATTAAAAATTGAACTCACGACTGCATGCCATCGGTCCAAATCCTCAGTCGGATGACGTAGCAAAAGGAGGCACCCAGTTTAGGTCTGGGACCATGATAAATTGCTGGTCCGATGGACCCGCCTATGATGTCATAGGGGTTGACGGGGTAGCCAAGGTAGAGGGATATGACTGGGCAGCCCTGGAGAATTCAGTGGCAGCCCTCCCTCTACCATGACCACGTGTCCCACTCGACCTACTTCTGCTGCTTGTCGTCATGTCTATACAGTAGTGAATATATTAATAACATAACAAACACTAACAAATAATATCATAAGAAGAAACTCAAGAAATAACAAATAAATTCAAACTGTGGTTTAGTTTAGTAAATCAAAAAAAGAAAAGGAAATTATATAGTGCTTTAGTTTCAAAATAATTAAATTAGACTTTCAAACCATTCTAACTTTATTCTAACAAAGCATTCTAACTCTTAAAGCATTCTAACTTTGTTAACAATTTTTCAAAATATTCTAACTTTCAAAGCATTCTAAAAATAAAAAATTTATCCTATGCAAACTCAAGAAAGCACAAATTAACATGATGAAACATCACTAGTAATGCATACAGCAAAATGCTGTAATTAGCCAGCATAAACCAACAGCAATATGAATTAGCAAAATAAGTGTTAAAATAGTAATTTTCTAACAAAGCAACAGCAACTAGCGAATCATCAAAATAGTTAAGCATTACTCAAACAAATTCATCAATAATTCTTTGGCCAAATTAACAGTAAAATGCAGAATTAATGATTCAGATCAATTCAAATAATCCAAGCAACAAGAATCAACAATCTCATATAATAATTCCAAACACATTGAGCAGAGATCAGAACTTATCAATCTAACTAAATTATCCTAATCTAACCACCTAAAAATAATTTACAACAGAAATTAATCTACCTAAAATCAATGAAAACTAATTCAATGAAAATCCCAAACCACCTAAAATCAACTAAAATAGAAATAATCTAATTAAACTAAGTAGAGGAGAGAAGAGAGAAAATTTGGAACAAAAATGAGCGGTTTGAGCAGTGACGACAGGGCAGCAACGGGGAGAACAAAAGACACAGAAGGGGACATTTCAATCAACAACAGCGGCAGGGAAGGGCAGTAGTGGCGGTTAGAGTAGCGGCGGCGGCGGCGGTGGTCTTTGCAGTGGCAACAGGGGGCTGGAGA
>NC_029780.3:117681117-117682262 GCF_000817695.3 Arachis duranensis | reverse complement strand
ACTGAAGGGTGAGAGGTTAGAGAGAGAGTAGAGAAAAAGTAGAGAGAGAAATCAATTTCAAAATGAAGGGAAGAGGGTATGCGGTTCAAATTTAGAGCACGATTACCGTCGAATTTACCGGCAGAATAATCCGATAGTAACAATATGTATGTGATCAAAACGCAACGTTTCACTAAACAAGGTTTAGCGTCGAATTTACTCGCTAGCAATCCGACGGTAGCTGGCCCGCAAAAATTTAGCTTTTTCCCTCCAATTTTTACAGTCGACGTTACCGTCGAAACATCAACTCCGATGGTAATATCTTAGGGTGACGAATTCATTGCCAATTCCAATGGCAAATCTGACGAAAAACTTGCCGCTAATGACCGACGCTAAATCCGATAGTTCTTAACGTTTTTCTTGTAGTGCCACCCTTGATCTCCACAACCCCCACCATCTCTCGCAAACCACCGCACGCATTCTGGCTTCCTTGTGCGTCCGAACTGCCGCACGCATCTGTGCTTCGTCGCGCCTCTCCATCCGCCGCACGTAGCCCAGCCTCGTCGCGCCTCCATCGTGCCACTGCAGCAGCCCAACTTCGTCCTCTATCACGCCTCCATCGCGCCACTGCATGCAGCCTAGTTTTGTCCTCCATCGCGTATATGGATGTTTATTTTTTATGCAAATAGGATGTTTGTTCGTAATGCGAATGGGATGTTTGTTCTTCATGCAAATGGGATGTTTGTTCTTAATACAGAACGACTCACTTGCACTCGGGGTTGGTGACGACAGGAGACGGCAGCGCTTGGGAGCTTTCTCGCCGACAAAAGGGACTATGTGCTGGGGTAGATGATGGACAGCTGGTTGTAATGAAGAGGGGTTTGGGTTAAAAAAGGGGTGTAATTAGGTCAAAGTAAAATTAGGTAAAAGTGGTGGGTTTAAGATGAAAATGAAATTAAATGGTTAATGAACCTAAAATGCGACTTGTTGTTCACGTTATTTGCATATTTCATTATTCACCTAGCGGGATATGATTGAATCACAAAAGAGAATGTTATGACCAACAATTTTTTTTATTTTTTTTATCAATATTTGATCGATAATTTTTTTATTCATATATTTAATTTTATTTTTTAAATTATTAACTCTAAATTTTAATAATATAA
>NC_029780.3:117671751-117680987 GCF_000817695.3 Arachis duranensis | reverse complement strand
TAAAAATTAAATTTTAGACTTTTTAATCATAAAAATTTTAATATTATATCATAAAATTACTTCTTTTAAAAATTTAAACTAATAAAAAAAACATATAAATTGTTATATATCTTATATTCAATTTTTTAGTTAATTAAAATATTTAATTAGTCAATTAATTTTCTTCAATCAAACATAAAGATAAAATAATCCACCAAAATTAGTTACCAAATTTTATTCAAGTAATCAATGTTAATAATTTATCAATATTTTATTTAATTAAAATTTATTATAAAGTATTTATGGTATTCAGTGGTTAAGAGAATAAGGGGTTAAATCTTAACTCCTTTCTACTAAGTGTTACTTTCTACCCTTTGAAATAGTTTCAGGAGATTTTACTTCTTTTTGTCTTGTAACTAGTCAAGAGACATTTTCTTTTTGTTTCATAACCAGTCAGGAGATATTTTTTATTTTGTCTCCTATGCAACAAAATCAGAAATAGAGTAGAAGAGAGAGAGAGAATCACACCAAGAAGTATCCTGGTTCAGCTGCTAAGTGTAATGCAGCCTATATGCAGTCTCCATCACAACAATAATGGAATTTCACTATAATCATACAGATTACAAAGACCAATTCTCCCTAGGAACTACCCTTCCTATTTGGGATAAGTCCAGAATTTATCTCCAATCCTGAACTTGACTTGGTCACCTACCAGGCTTTCAACTGCTAAGTGCTAACCTAACTTGTAAGGAAATTTCCATAGAATCATGATACACAACACATAGATGTACAAAGGACCTCTAAGACACCTATGACTTTTTCTTTAATTTTGTACACTCTGCCTTTTTTCTCTCACTGTCTTTTTCTTACAAACCTCACATTGTTTGTCTTTTTCACCATGAGACTCAAACAGACAAAACTTAAAGAAAATACAAAATAGAAAACATTGAAGGAGAAGAACTTTTGTTAGCTTGGGTAATTATGATAACTCTGTGCTTACTCTCCTTGTCTCAAGCCTTGGCCGTTCACCTTTATTATAAAAGGGGAAGCTTCCAAGGTTGAAACGGTTCAACCGAGCCAACTTCTTCTTCTTCAACATCAAAATCGGTTCGGACAGAGAAAAGAGAAAGGGAACCGAGAACAAAAACTAACATGCAATTACCTCTCTCTCATCCCTTCTCATCAAGTTTCATCAATCTGAGCCTTTCATCTTGACTTGGTCCCTAAGAAGGATTTTTGACCCTTGATGAACACTTGATTCTTAACAGCTCCATCTGTTCCACTTCTGCTTTCTCCTTCACGTAGCTACAGTAGCTACCTTCTGTGATGAATGAACAAAAAGTATATACGAGCTTCACCTAACAGATCTTCCTCTCTGGCCAAAATGGATTTCCACCATTTTTGGCATGGTGATCTTGAGGCTTCTTCTCCACTTCTTACCTTTAGTGAAAAAGATCTTAGCCACACCATACTGTAGATCTTCTTTTTGCAAGGACCATCATTACCTTGGCCGCTTGCTTCTTCATAGCTTCTGTTCTTCTTCTTCTGATAGCTTGCATCTACAAGCTTCTTTCCTGCCAGTGAAGTGACCAAAAACTAGAGAGAGAAGAGAGAGAAGAGAGAAAAGCTTTCAATGGAAGTAATGAAAGAAATTAAAGTGAGTTAAGTTTTCACTTTCCAAACCCCCATGCCTAGTAACGTGTAATGCATTAATGGCAATCAAATCAATGTAAACTTTCTCTGTCATGTTACCAATACATTTAAAACTAGTTAAATAAAATTGAATTCTATTCAAAGAGGGGAGTGGGTAACCTAACCAAACATGCACTATTTCATCCTTCTTTCTTTTCGATTCGGACCAAGTCTTGTTGGTTTTGTAACAAAAATTTAATTGGGCTTGCTCAATAATTTTCTGGCTCAACTAATCATAGTAATAATTTAGCCATTCATCAAATAGAATTTTGTATAAGGCTGAACTAATCATAATAATAGTTCAGCCATTCATCAAATAGAATTCGTATAAGGTTAAATATTACACTGAACTTGCTTAATAAATTTCTATCCCAACTAATTATAGTAATAGTTCAGTTATTCATCAAATAAAATTTTGTACAAAACTAAATATTTCATTGGGTTTGATGTGATTTTTAGCCCAACAAACATCTGCAAATTAATAAAATTATTAGTCAACTAATTTTAAATTAAAATTTAATTTAATAATTTTATAATTAATTATTTTTAATAATATTTGATTATCATTATATTTCAAGTTTTCAAACTCAACGAATTTAAAGGCCAGGCTCTTATTAACATGTTCTCCCAATAATGATATATTAGAGGCTCTTTTTAAACATGGTTTCATTATTACTTAAAGTCTAGTATAGTATTATTCCAAAGTATAACGAATATGTTTTTCTCATAAGTCTGGTAGTATAGTAGCATTATATATAGTATAGAGAATATATTTTTTCCCCAGCTTAAAAATATAAATCACTTCTTTAATCTTTATAGAATGCATAAATTAATCTCCAATTTCATTTGATGAAAAAACAAATAGAAAGAAAGATAAAATGACGAAAACACATTTATTCATCCGAGAATATTAATTATTAAATAATGCGGAATTGTTCTAAGTTCTAACCATTATATATGTACCTCCTAGCTAGCTAGCTAGATAGCTGGATATAAATTTCTGAAAGCTAAACTTTTTTTTCTAGTGTTCTAATAAGGGACCCATAAATAAGTGTTGGGTTGTTAGAGAAGACAATAAAACAAAATACCGTGTAGGGTTACGTTCGTTCCATTTTGGAAAAGAGAAAGTATAGCGGAATTATTTGGAAAAATATGCACGTGGTAATATTTGCATATATATAGTAAATATATGACTGACAAGAGAACAAAAAATATCAAGATTAAGAGAAAATTTAAATATATTATTATTATTATTATTATTATTATTATTATTATTATTATTCCATAAAAAAGGTGAGCCAGACTTAAAATTTTTGCTTGAAAAAAATTAAAAGTCCACCAAATTTGTCCCACTTAATTTTCGGGCTTTGACAGGCTAGTGGAAGTGAGCTGATGGACGTCTGTCTTTTTTTTACATAAAAACAAAAAATTAAATTTTTTTATATTTTTAATTTAATTTTTTATTGTATTATAATTTTTATCAAGTATTTTTTTTATAAATATTGTTTTATTTATTAACCGCTTTTTGACAGAGTAGAACTGGCCAACTCAATAATCTCCTCAAATGAAACAAGATACATCTATAATCTACGGTTGATCCACTTAAGATTTAATTATAATTTATATATTCTTTTATTTAGTGTCAATTATATTAATCTATTATTTATATGTTAAATATGTATAATATTAATTAATTAATAATATAAAATAATCAGGATAGTAAATAAATTTTAAATTTAAAACTACTAATATTTTAATAAATATATAATGCAAAATTGTTTTAAAAAATTTATATAAGTTAAACCGATTTCTAATCCCATTATATATTAGGATCACTACTACAAGACTACGGCTAATTTTTGTTTGAAATAGATAAATATAAAGTTCTATTTATTGGTATGGATAAGTTGAGTATTTATTTTTTTAATATAGAAATAAAAAATTTGAGGATCGGATTTTATAATAAAATTTTATTAATATACAAATTTAATTCTTAGATTTGTAATTTAAAAAATAATAAAAAATTATAAACATAAATTTAATTTTTAAATTTGTAATTTTTTATTTTTTTATTTTTTTTTATAATTTTGTAATGATGGAAACTCAAGTGTAGTCGACTTCACGTGAAGTTGATAATCGAGAGTGTTAGATAAGAATTTAGTTAAATCCGTTAAATATCTAACGACTCTTAATTATCAACTTCACGTGAAGTCGACTGTACTTGAACGTTCGATTTATGTGATACACTTTTCGTGTCTGTGATCCAACAAAACACACTTTTATCTCCAGTATTGAAAATAAAAAGCTCAAGGCTACAGTATTCAAATTCTACATAGCATTTGGTTTATTTGTTGGAAGAATAGAAATGGCAGGAATGGTAACAAGTTAGTTGCCATAAAATACAGACATAGGAAGACAACTGTATTAGCCACGTCATATGAGTATACAGTTGTAAATGCCGCCACGTAAGAGACATCGATATTCTTTTATCAACTACAACCCTATGCTATATGTGCCATTCCTTTGACAATGACCTACTTGCCTAATATAGCACCCTATTTATATATATATTATAATTTTTTTAAATATTCTAAAAATAGGTATTTTAATTATTTTAGCCGTTAAATTTTAATACATACGTATATATATATTATAACTACAATTACTAGTTAAAATGACTAAAATACTAACATTTTTAAAATATTTAAAAAATTTTATATGATATATAATCAATTATGGTTCATAAAAATAAATAGGGTAAAAAACTTTTAGTAGGGCCTCTTTTGTGGACAGACACTCAACTTTGTGTTAAAAGAAAACAACGCTTTTAATTGTTTTAATTTTGTACAATTGGGAAAAAGAGAAGATTTAAAGTAGCAAGGCAGTAGGCACGCATGCCTAATTAGCTTTATTTTTTTTTATCGTTTTTGTTAAGATATATAAGTTTGACTGTAATTGAATTAATTATTTTATTAATTTTTATAATTTTATTAAATTTATAGTTAAATTTTTATATTTTTTATTTAAATTTTTATATTATTTTTTATTTTATAATTAGATTTTTATTCATATAAAAAATATTCTTTAACATCGTGTAATATAGGAGCGTTTACGTGCATTTTGGTCTAATTTTTTAGAAAAAAAATTATCCGATCCAATCATTTAATTAAATTGTAGTTCAGTTTGATACAATTTTTTATCGAAACCGTTCGAACTAAACCAAACTCATTGAAATTAGTTTGATTTAATTTGGTTCGGTTTGTTAAGTTTTTTTAATCAATTCAAAGAAAAACCTGTCATGCTATTTTACAAAGGCATAATATTAAAATTATATAACACAAAAACGCAATAACTAACAAAAGTCTTGATCCAATGAAATTCAACAAAAAAAGAAATTAAAATAAGACAACTAAAAAAGTTAAAGTTTAATAGTCAATACAATAAAAAATAATAAATTTCCAAAGAACAAATAGTTATGTTTTGGTCTCCTCTCTAACAAAATAATAAAACTTCTTTAAGCAACCAACCTAAAATCCTAAAATCAAAAGGTAGTTACATAATAATAATAATAATAAGAGTAATTACTAATTACTCAAATTAGTCTCCAAGAATTTTAAAAGTCGATATTTTAGTCCCTAAGAAAAATTAATATATAAAAATATCTCCAAAATTTTATTTCGGCAGACAAATCAATCTTCGATTTATTTTTTGGCAGAATAATTATCCAGACTAGTCCCTAAAAATTTTTAAAGCAGACATTTTAGTCTCCAAAAAAATGAATATACAAATTAATCTCAACATTTTTTTATAATACATAACAGTCTTTCGTCAAAAAATAGAATAAAATAATAATAATAATTATTATTATTAATTGCACAATAATACTGTACCATAATTTTTTATATTTTTTAGACAAAAATAATAATAAATTTATTTATTAAATTCTTATGTATGTATTTATATAATATAAAAAATATATATATTAAAAGATGTTTTATTTTAAAATATATGTTTGTATTAAAAGAAGATGTTTTAATTTAGTTTCAAAACATCATTATTCACCTTACTTGTTTTGAACAAAAAAAAAGTGTATTAATATGCTAGTGTTATCGTTGGCATGCACAAAGCTAAGTTAATAATAATAAATGTTGACATATAGTAAAAGTAAAATGGATGGAAGACTGTTATATCTGACAGAGAAAAACGTTTGGGATTGATCTTGGTATTAATTTCTCTTGAGGACTAAAATGTCCGCTTTTAAAATTCTTGGAGATTGATTTGGGTAATTACTCTGCCAGAAAATAAATTGAGAATTGATTTATCTGTCAGAGTAAAACTTTTAAAATTAATCTGTGTGTATTAATTTTTCTTGAGAACTAACATGTTTGCTTTTAAATCCTTAAAGACAGATTTGGATAAATACTTTAATAATAATAATAATATAGCACCAGTAAAAAAATATTCTAATTTAGTTATACATTCTAATATTAAAAAGAATAATTTATACCATAACAAAATGTATTCAATTAGATTCAACACTAGAATCTTTTTTTTAGGATTAAGAGTGGGTGGAACTTCTACAAAATAAATAATAAAAAAATTATCAATCGAAACTTGAGCATATCTAATTTCAACTTCTCCAAATTCTCAATGAACTCCTCAAGAACAAATTTTGGAGAGTTTTGAAGTCAATTTTGTATATAAATTAATGTCTTAGCTGTCATCGGAATTAGAAAACTTCTATAATTATTCAATACCCTTCCTCTAGTACTAAATGTCGATTCTGAAACTACTGTAAAAATCGGTATGGCTAAGACATCTTTTGCAATTTGCTTAAGAATGAAATATTTAATGGAATTTACTTTTCACCAGTTTAAGATGTCAAATTGCATGCCACTCTTCTTTAAGACCTCCATAAAATATAAATACACCTCATTCTTGTTAACTCTCTAATTGAATTGCATTTCCTTCTCAAATTCCATAGCAAAAAAATTTTTATTTGCATCAAATTCTTGTGTGCGAATTTCAGGAGGATCTTAACGAATAGATCTTTGATAGTTACTAATCCCACCAAACAACCTATAGTTATCAAACACTTTAAAAATCGTCTCTTTCACCCTTAAAGTAAAAAAATCAGCATCTTCTTTTTCATACAATTTCTCAAAACTCTACTTCACCAACTGAAGCTTATACTTAAGATCAAGAACCACCATAATAAAAAATGATTATATTTGTATTTTTTTATATTTTTCAAATACTTATGATACTTGGACTTCATTTTCTTAGCCATATTTGAAGCACCAGATCTAAACTTTTCATCCAATGCTAAAGTGTAGATAATATTTTACAAAAATCATTAAAATATTGAGAAGATGTGTAACAAATGTTGAACCAAAAATTTTGTCTATTATATTATAAAATATTTTTAAAAACTTGACAAAATATCTTGCATTCTCCCAATCTTCAGACTTAGAGATCTCGCCAGCCATCATAGTATATTTTTTCTCCCCCAATTATTAAATGCCTTTTTGAAATTTTAAAGCACTTTTAAACATTAAAAAAATAGAGTTCTATCTAATAGGAACATTTAAATGTACATTGCCTTTTTTTTAATTCTATCTTCCTTAATCATGGCCTTAAACCTCTCAGTATAACGTGGTGATGCATGCACATGCCTAACTGCATCTTTAAAATTTAATCATGCATTTGCACAATATCTAACATGCAAAAATTCTCTCTTCAGTAAATGTGAGTTCTAATTCTCCATTCTACTTTTCAAGTAAGAAATAGCAGCATCATTTGAACTAAGTATTATCAACAGTTATAGAAAAAATCTGCGATATCTCTTTTTCCAACAAACATCTCTCAATCTTCCTATCAATTTTTTATCTTTTGTGATTCTTGATAGCACAAAAATTTAAAATTCTTTTTTTATAATTTTCAATTAGCATCAATGTAATGAGCAGTTTAGGCAAGATCGTTCAAATTTTGCACAAATGACCAACAATTAATTGTCAAACAAATATTTTGATTTGATTGATTAAAAATAGATGTTAACTTAGCTTTTTCATTCAAATAAAACTTCCAATAATTCCTAGCAACTGTGATCCTTCCAGGAATTAGAACCTTGGGTTGCAAACAACTCATATAATAACGAAAATCCTCTCCCTCAACATGTGAAAAGACAATTCGTCCACAATAATCATTCTAACAAGGACTTGTCTACAAAAATAAATATCAAAAGACATAGCAAAAAGTAAAACTACCTATCCCTTTTTTCATGATCTTTGATCACATCTTGAAAACAAAGAATCTTTTGAGTAGAATCTAATATCTCCTTCGAAATTTTTTTGCATTGTGATAACAAGTGATTTTTCATGTTACTGGTACCATTTTTATGTGTATCACAAGCATAGCTAGACCCACACCAATTGTATCTAGCTGTAGGATACTGTAGATTACTAATTTCATCTTTAGTAAAGTGGTTCCATGTCCAAGACCTAGGTCTATAAAGCTTTCTCTTATTTTTGTCGATCTCAGTTTCAGTGGCGTCATCAACATGAGCTTCTTTAACAACCCGCCTCTTTCCTCGATCTCTATTAGCAAGCTTCCTTGTGTTTCTACGAGGAGCTGACGCAGCAGACAATACATTTGAAGATCTGATGCTTGCAGATTTATTCGGAAGAGTAACAACAGCTCCTATTGCTCCTCCAGCAGTGTCGTCCATATTCTCACTTGAACTGATATCAAACTGTATAAATAAATACATTGAACAACAAAATAAAATTACTAGCAATTTCAAAAAATCAATAACAAAATACATTGAACAAATAATTAAAAAATTAGAAGCAGAAACATAACAAAATAAATTATAGCAATTTTAAAAATCAACAACAAATACATTGGACAAATACACTAAACAAATAATAGAAAAACATAAGCAAAAATTCAAATAAAATAAAATTACTAACAATTTTAAAAAATGAACAACAAATATATTAAACAATGAACAACAATCAAGAACAAATATATTGAACAAATACACTGAATAAATACATTGAAGAAAAATTGAAAATACCTGACTCGTAGGCTCCATATATGACTCGGTAGCTGTTATGCGCGAAGATGATGACAACTCCTACCTCCTGGTACGTTGAGAGAAACGGCACGGAGGAGACGGTGCTGTGGGTGCTGCCCGCGAGGATAAAAACAGTATTGTGGATGCTGTCCGCGAGAGTCCTTTTTGCGAGAGTGCTGTCTGACGACTTAGTGACAGTGTTGTGGACTGTGGAAGACAACGGTGCTGGGAGGAAGGTGTTCGGCGCTTGGAGGTGCTAAGAGGAAGGGATTCGGCATTGGTGGGAAGTGCTGGGGGGAAGGTTCTTCAACTGCGCTAGGTTTAGAAAATTAGGTTATCTAATTTGGGGGGTTAGGTTAATGGTTTTGTTAGGTTTTTACGTGAACCGATTCGATTCGATTAAGATTTTTAGTGTCAATAAAAATTAAACCGAACTGCAGAAAAATAACAAAACGTTTTTCGATTTTATTTAGTCTGATCAGATTTA
>NC_029780.3:117669459-117671745 GCF_000817695.3 Arachis duranensis | reverse complement strand
AAATTAAAAAAAATTAATATAATATAAATTAAGAAAATTCATGCAAAATTTTTTTACACAAATAAAAAATTATTACGTAAAAAAATACGTTAAAAATATAATTATTTATTTATTTCTTTCGATCAACTTAAACTGCAAAAAGAATTGATTTCGTGACGGCCTTATTTTTAAAATAGTAAAAATAGTAAATCATATATCAAACCCCCAAAAAATTGTGACATTATTATTTAATATAGTATCTATTGATATAGTAGTTTTCGCACTTTTTTCCCTCAATAAATTGGAGAAAATAAAAGTCTACTTGTCTATCTATAAACTATAACATGAATTTTGAAGTAAAGAGTCATTGGAAATTATTTGAAAGTACTTAATTATCTCTTCACTAGTATTATTATTAATAATATTATTCTTCCACATTCATTGTTGTGTTTAAGGCTTACTTAGCTTCATCATCATAAATAATTTAGTCTTTCCACACTTCAAGCCTTTAATTCAGTTCATTCCCAAACGTAGTCTCTACTCATCATGCACTGCTCCAACTTGTATTATTCCTTATTCTTTAAGCTCTACCTTTCGATTATTCTAGAAATACATATTGATTTATATATATAGTCGGAGAAATTTTGAAATTATTTTTCGAAGACTTAATAATCTGTCAGGTAGAAGTCCATAAAAGAATATATTATATCACATTTTTTTACGTAATTTTTTTTATAGGAAGACTTGAAGTGTGAAATTAAGCATATTTTTTGGCCTTACATTAAAATTATTTGAAGATCATAAAGTATCAAAAATTAAATTTTAAATTTTTTGTTATGAAATTTTTTGTATTATATTATAAAATTATTTATTTAATAATTTAAATTAATAAAAAATAATATAAATAATTATATATATCTCTAGTAATTTTTTTTAAATATTAACTATAAATGATAAAGTTGACAAAATGAATATATGTACACACTCAAGTTTTAAATTAGACATAACAAAATTATTTATAATCTTAAATATTATTTATTCATATTTGGCTCAAAACATAAACCAAATTCAAAAATCATAAAAATTCAAAGGATATCTACCACATAACCGACTTCTTAAGAGGTCGGACAAAACGTTACATGTGACAACTTTTCTTTGAAAGAGTTACAACTAACCCTAAATATCTCTCCCCCACTTCTAAAAGAGAGATCCCAACAATTTTTGAATAAAAGAACAGTTATCTACCATCAGAAGTGGAACTACTTTAACGGTGGTTAAAGTTTCACTTCTGATAGTGAATAAATACACTAACACCCTCAGATATACATAAGTTCCAATACATTTAAATCTGCTAAGACCCTTGTTGACTTAGGCATCTTTGTATTTTACAGATACCACCCCATCTTTCTACAAATAATTCGGACGATGACTGTCTGACGCAGACCAAGTTGAAAACCACCTCACTAAGTCTAAATACAATCGAATTTTAGATAACTCTCAGAACACTATTATTAGTCGTTTTATTTTTATATTTGTTTGACTCGAGGTGTAATCTCAATTTTGACCAAACACATAATTTAACATTATACTAATAAATGAATGAATCCAATATAAGATGAAAATTCGATAATGTTAGAGAGACAAAAAAATAGTCAAAATTTATTTTATTTAATATTTATTAATTATTGCAATAACTAATAAATACTAAATAAAATAAATTATAATTATTTTTAGCTAATTTTCTTTAGTTATCAAACATTTTCAATAAAAATTATTTAAAACATGCTCAAGAACAATCTTCTAGACTTTTAGCTTAGCTATACCAATTTTAGTGTAAAGAACACTTTTATGAAAATTAATAAAGTCTTCCCGTGTGGACTTTTTATGTGATAAACCTCTTCTAAGTTTCAAATAATTGAACTCTATAGCAAGAAATTTGTAAACATTAATCCAACTAACTTCATTAATATCGTAGTAATGATTATGATTCTTAATTAAGTTCTAACCTAACCTACAAGAGAAGAAACTGTCTCCCCCTATTAGACAAACACTTCCTTTTGATAAATGCATTACTACTAGACAACATCTTTAATATTCAAAACAGTAATATTTTCCTTTTTTTAATTATTATTATTATGAAAAAACACTCAAATTTATTAAAAAACAAACTATGAAAATTACACTATAAAAGACGATGAGAAGTGACATCAAATCAACAATGCTGACTAACAAGTGCTTTACAAAAAGTTAGTCAATTTTTTACAATACTATGATGTTTATATTTATAAATTTATATATATTTCAATT
>NC_029780.3:117668966-117669425 GCF_000817695.3 Arachis duranensis | reverse complement strand
TTGAAGTTATTATAAATCATCATTCTTTAATTATTAGTTATACTATGTAAATAGTTAAATTTTAATAATAGACAAAAAATTTAATTAATTTACATTTTTTATATTGCTAAATATTCATTAATTCCAATCTTGTGATAATATATAATATTAATAGAATAATCATATTATTAATACTATGGGTTTAATTTTTAATGTACCATATATATCTATAATTTTATTTATTACTAATAATTTGCTAGTGTATTTTAATAAAAAATATCAAACATAATTATTAATTTAGTTTAAAAACATGATAAATTAAATTTATTATTACTCAAAAAAATTTTACTATATATCAAATAATATGTTCATTAGTTTTTATTTTATTGTAAAAATTATCTAAATCATAATACTAATAGTATATCATAAGGTTGTTATTATTATTAATGTATTAATCGTATTTTTATATATATTATTTAT
>NC_029780.3:117667779-117668450 GCF_000817695.3 Arachis duranensis | reverse complement strand
TTACGTCAAATGACGTATTATATAGTTTTTACTTTATTGTCTAAATTATCTAGAACTTAATATATATAAAACACTTTTTGAAGCAGAAGCGTCACTATAATTAATAGAGCAACATCTACCAACTCTATAAGATGCTAATTTAATTTCAACATCATGTGTATCATGCATGGATGACTTAAGAGCACCATGAAGTATTATATTATATTATTCAAGTTAGACAAACCAACATTCCTCAATTAATTATTTAATGGATCAATAGGATCATGACATGTATATATATTCTGTGTGTGTGTGTGATGAGACGACATTGAAATTTGTAATAATCCGCAAATAATTAATGCAGCAGCGAGATCATACGCGCAATTAATCAGTAAGAACGGATATCTAGTTAGAGGGACAGGAGGATAATGGAACAGGAACACAAAAATATAAAATTGTGTTTGATAAAAGAGATATAAATAGAAATAATATATTTAGAGATATTTAATTAGTGTATTTTATATCCATCTTAAGAGAAAGGATACAAAAATACTAATAAATGATACAATTTATTTTTTATTTTTTTTAATATTTTTGTTAATTTTTTATAATTATATTTTTATTATTATATTTTTCATCTCAAATTTTTTGAATGAAAAAAAATGAGAATAAATTAGATTTTCATAATTTGT
>NC_029780.3:117659823-117667428 GCF_000817695.3 Arachis duranensis | reverse complement strand
TATATAATTTTAAATTAAATAATTAACTACTAGAATAATAAATAATTTATTATAATAGAATAATTAAATTTGTAATTGATGAGCTAACATTGATTTAATAAAAAAAAAAGTTTAGATAACATGTACTCTAAAAATACATGATAAGACTATTATATTAATATAATATTTTAAATTTTTTATTTAATAAATAAAAACAAAAACATTAAAAATTTAAATTTTTTGTATTTTTTAAAAAAACCTTAATTTATTATCTTAATATGTGCTGCTCTTAGGACACAAGTTCGATAAACTCTAAAAAAATCTATCAAATGTCAACTACATCATTTTGTATAGAGATTGGCTAGTGATTTTTATATTCTTAAAATTATAATTTAGTTGTACACTTAGCATGATTAATTATAGTATGTATATCATCACTTATTCACTCTTTAAAAGTTGTACAAAAACTAATTAAAAATAAGATAAAATATACTTTTAATTTTATTTTTAAAATTTGTTAAAAGTACTATTAAGTTTTAACTTTTATTTTGTATTATTTTTGTCTCAAAAATTTTCAATTTGCTTTAAATATACTTTTAGCCACTAATTTTTCAAAAAATTTTAAGATCAATTTAACAATAATTTTGTAAGTGTTATTACTAAATTTCATCTTAAATTCTTTGAAAATTTAGCTATATCAATAGTATATTTAATATAAATTAAAAAAATTTTTAAGACAAAATTAAAATAAAATAAAAGTTTAAGATATTTTTAAATTTTGTGACAAATTTTAAAAATAAAAATATATTTTATCTTTAATAGATCCTTATAAATACTTCTATAAATCAAATTAAACGTGCATATGTGTTTTCAATTGCATGCTCCAAAATCAAGCAAGTAGCTAGCTCTCATTATTATTTTCAAACTTAACTTATTTGGAGGAATAAGAAGTGCTGCCATAACTGATTTAGTCACCAGAAGAAGGAACAATGTGATGCAATTTCCAAGTTCTTCCTTGAACATAAGAGCCACTTTGAATGGACTTAGCATATATGACACCAATATTGCAAGAAAACTGGATTCCAATATATGATACATTTATGGGTTTAGCATAGAAAAATATGGTCCACGCGTTGTTGCTTAGTTGGACTAGTTGACTTGCTCACACTCACACTCTAAGATTTTATTTATAATGTATTTAATTTGTTATATTTTTTTATCTTATTCATGTATTAGTATTATTTAACGAACATTTCGTGAATATGAAATAAGATGTATTTATTTATTTTATTCAATTAAAATTATTTTTATTTTTAATAATAAAATCTTAAAATTTATTTTTTAAAAATAAAATAAATTAATCCAATAATTCAATTCAAATCACAACAAATTATATATTTCGGATTGAATTAGTTTTATTTTTTCAAAATCGATTCAAACTACCTACTATTTTTTTCCCTGTTAGATATAGTTTCACTTTTTCATTTAAGTGTTAGCACTTGTATAATTTCTAATTGTGAATAACAGTACAAAGTTTCATTTTACAAAGCTTTTATAAAGAAAAGAAAAGCCAAAGTTCGTTACTAACTAAGAACGGGTAAAAGCTATATCTAAATTTAAAGGGTATGTGGTTGTAAAGTTTGGAGTAAAGTTTAATCAAATTAGTCCTTCCGATGCCCAAATCAGAGGAGAACTAGTCACTGATTAGGGAAGCTATTTGTGCCTAATTAAGATTTTTATTTTTTATTTTTTGGTCTGTAAAATATTGTATGGCTAGGTTTTGCACCGATCATCATAGGTTAATTATTTTTTCAAGCTTTAAAAACACCTATATAAATTTAATTCTTATCAACTATCTTAACTTAACGACGATTAATATCTCTTTTCTCTGAGAAAATACTTAACTTATTAAGGGCCGTTTGAAAAGTTTTAAAAGTAATTTTTTGAGTTTTCGATTTATGAAACGTAATAGTATTAATATCTGGTGCAATTTTTAAAATCAAAGTGCAGCTTTCTAAGAAACTATTTAGAAGTTTATAGAGAAGTTAAAAAATGATTTCTCTTATAATACTACTAATTTTTATCACAATTCTATAAAAATAAGCACTTTTAAAACTAAAAATCCAAATACAAAATAATTTATTTATAAACTATTTTTAATATAATTATTTATTATTTAAGTTATTTTTTTAAAAAAATTTAATTAAACTGTTTACCCAAACTGAACCTAATACATTTTTGTTTTAGTGTGTTAGCTTAGCTCCTTTATTAATTACTGAGAAACTTAATTAAAGAGATTATTGGACATTCAAAAGAATTGAAGACCACATACTTTATTGCAGAAATTTTAAAAAAATAATAATATAAAATTATTTTNNAAAATTATATATTTATTATATCTAATATTATGTATTATTTTAAAAATAATTAATAAATATAAAATAAGACAATTCTAAATTTTTGACTTTATTGTATCTGATCATGAAATAATAATAGCACATAAATTAAAAAAAAAGAAATAAAAAATCCAGTGTGCAACTGGTTAGCACACAAAAACAAAAGCTACAATGAATTATTGAATAAGAAGTATGTACTTAACACATACAACTAATAGATGCATGTGTTTGTTATCTCATCATAAAGTGATGAATTATTTTCGTTAAAATTTTTCACTCGCAACTTTTTTTGTCTATGTCAGAAAAAAAGTAGTGATGGGTATATGTGAATGCTAAAGTGCCATTCCAGAACTATATATGCAGCATATACGTCAGTGAAAATTAAATAAATATATAAAATAATAATAATAATAATAAGGAAAATGTTAGAAAGACAATGATTTTATTAAACCATATGAACAACTACTAATTAAATAAAAATATATTACATCTCCAATTTAATCTTCTAAATTTTAATATTAAAATAATCATCTGTACACTAATAAAATGAACATCCGATATATTTATTGTTTTATATTGTTTAATATTTTCATTATACTTTTTTTAATAATAATAATGGGTGGATAGCACTTACATATATGGATACAGTCCCATGCATGTTGCAATGTCCCATTTCAACTAATTAATCAACTGCCATGTTGATGCCATTATCTCAATCTGCTTTCATATTACACATGTTTCAGCTATCCACATATATGCTTCAATGGAGTTAGTTTTACAAATGATTTCTTTAAAACCATAATTCCAAGCCAAACAAAGGTCACACAAGATGGCCTACAATTCGCACCAAACAATGTCACCCTGGAAGCATGTCAGAGCAGTTCTTGATCCAATTTTTCAAGTGATCCCAAAAAATACACCCAAAATCAGCCACACGTTGATATTCCAAGACACTAGCATCATAATTAAATTTAATCATGGAGGCAAGGGGAGAAATCCAGAAAAAAGGAGATGAATTCGGATTATAATCCTTTGCTTTGTGCTTTATTAAATGAACCACCTTTGAAGTATTCCAGGAATCATCAGTATTAAAAACGTTATTATTATGAACACCATCGAATTTATTAAAAAAATTCGTCGGTAACTTATTTATTATCGGATTTAGTAGCAGAATAAATCTAACGGTATAAACCTCACCAATAACTATTTATCAGTGGATTTTCTCGTCTGTTACTAATTATCGACAGATTTAGCGACGAATATGAACTTTTAAATTGCAAAATTCTGAAGCTTATTACCGTCAGATTTTTTTCCCGATAAATCTAAAGGTAATATATTATTTATTATTAATAAGTAAATTAATAGTTACCGGCGAATTTAACCGATAGTAAACTTAAATTTTAATTATTTTAAAAATTTTGTTTGAAAATTTAATATATAATTTTAAATATTTAAATTTAATAATTTCTAAACTAACAAAATTCAAAGTTTTATAATTTATGTCCCAAATCCTCATTACAAAAGTTGAACAAAATGGTATAAAATTATAGTCAACAACTTGTTATGAATCTACAAAAAGAAAGAAGGATATCAATTGTTATGAAAAACAATACTAATTGATCATATCAGATTTCACTGTCAAATTGAGTAAATAGACAACGGCAAAAAGGTTGCTGACGATTATTCAAAATGAGAAATATTACCTTGTCACTATAGGATGAAGTGTGATCCAAACTTAAAATGAGTCATATTCAATTTAGAGTGATGACACATCACAATAAGACTAAGCAAGTGTATACAAAAAATTAGTCATCAAATTTTTTTCTTTTACCCATTTCTATTGTTCAATACTCAAGAAAATTAAGATTTACAAAATTGTCAGCATATTAAAAAAATGACTGTATATTATCAATGGTATATGACTTACCTAGAACACACATATGAGTGCTATAACCACACATTTAATAATGTATATGGTTGTTGTGAAAATACGAGCAGTATCAAACATCATTTCAAGTTGTTGTGTAGGTCCAAGAACAAAGGCTGTGATGCTGGATATACAAAAGAAAAATTAGGAAGTGCATTGAACTGAATCCAATTTAAAAAAAAAATTAATTTTTAAACAACCAGAAGTCTGAGAAAAAATTGAATCTACCTTTTCACTGCTAATATATTTTCCAAAGTAAATAATAATGCAAATTTGATGGGTATGGCAAAAATAATCATTGACTGCAAAATAGAAAGAAAAAATAAAAGATAAATAAAAAATAAAATCTCATATGTTAAGTTCTCAACATTTGACTTGAGGTTCATATTGTACAGAAATTGAAGAAAAAAAACTAAAAATAATTAGTCATGAAAATAGAAAAATTTATCACTTAAAAAATATAATTATTTTTTACATTATGTATAAGCTTGAATGAAAAATAAATATTCTATTGATTTTTGGCTCTAGTTCGTGATGTTTCTAAGATCAATTAATGGATCTTCATTACTATAAAGTCTTGAGTTAGAGTAACATAAAAACAAAAAGAAAAATATTCTTTGAGGGTGGTCAAGAGATCTTTATTCTCAGATACAGGTGTTATCTGATAAACGAAAAATACCACTAAAATAACTAGAACAGTAATGAAATAATAAAATATAATATTAAATGCTGTTATGCTTCCAATAGTTTGAAAAAGTTTTGCACTTTAACTATTATGTTTCTAATATCTTAAATTGGACAAAAGTTATTTATATACTTTCTTTCTCAGTAAATTTATATTTGGTGAAATAAAAACATACAAACAAGGCAAGTAAAATACATAAATACCGCAAAACAAATATAAAAGTAGCACACAGTTTCTCTTATGGTCTTACTAGTAATATACAAGCAAGACCAGCAATCAAACAAGCTATAAATTTGTAAATTCTTTGCTTTGTTAAGACATAAAAACAGAAAAAATGTTAGAGCTAAAAGATCAAAATAAATTTAGCCAGTAACTAAATTAGCCGCAGACAGAGAAACCAAAGGCAGAGGTGGAACTGAATGGTTGTTCAAAAAAGGGGTTATGACAAAAATGGGTTAGGAATTTTTATTTAAAAAATGAAAACACGACGGAATAGGAAGATGGATGAGGGCAGCCTACCTGGACGATGGAGGAGAGACACAATTCCGGTAACAGAGGAAGTGGCAGCAGCAGCTCTTCCAACGGTGGCAGAGACAGAGGGAGAAACTCCGTTTGAGGTAACAAAACACGATACAAGTGACTTGACACAGCTTTGGAGGAGAATGGTGGTGGGCATGGCAGAGGGTGGCCGGAGGGGCTGCCAGAGGTAGTTGCAGGGGAGAGAGAAGAGAGAGGAGAATGGGAGAGAGAGAAGAGTGTTCTCGAAAGTGAGGGGAGAGGACTGCGCATTTTGAATTTAGATCAGATTTACCGTCGGATTTATCGGTGGATAAATCCGACGGTAATGCATTGCATATGACCAAAATGCAGCATTCCATTAATTGAACTTTACTGGCGGATTTATTCGGCGGTAATTCTGACGGTAATGCTCGTGCTAATTTTTCTTTTTTTCCCTCCAAATATTACCGGCGGATTTATCGTTGGAAAATCTAATCTTGCGGTAACTTTTTTATCCTTCGAATTTATTGCTATATCTTCCGATAAATCCTCCATTAAATCTGCCACTAATGTCTGATGCTAATTCCGATGGTATTCAACGTTTTCTTGTAATGAACGGTGTTACCCTATCGGTCGGCAACACATTCTGAATCCCAAGACACATAAAAAGCTTAATCTTTTTTAGAACTCACAGATGCCAAAGCCAGAGGTAATTGTCATTAGGATTTTAGTGAGTAAGATTTTGCAAAAGCCAATCATAACCACTTTTAGCTGAGTAAACCTTTGTGCTTGAATTTCTCCCCACTCATCTAGGACCGAAATCACCATGCAAGGCTGGTTGGATGAAAGACAACTTGGCTTTAAATTCATTGTCGATAGGAGTGCATAAAATATTCCAATCCTAATGGTCTCGAGACTATACATCCTCCATCTTCAGGTTTGTATCAGAGATGTGAACAAAAGAATAAGCTCAATTAGACATTCATCCAAGTGCCATAAACTGACTACAAAGATTGAGAAAGAGACCCGGTGCTCTAAGATAATCCCTTCTACATCCTTTCTTCACAATGTTGCGCCAAATACGCAAAGCATTACTAGTGGCCACGGGATCCACCATCAAAGCATCGGGAGTATATTTAGCTTACTCACCCAGAGTTTATGGAGATTATGCAGGAACTGCAACAAAAATTTGCCCATCAAAGTCAAGTTCACACACTTCGTGTCTTTAACAACCAAGCCACTAAATTTGTGGAGATTACTTAATAACTTTCTCCCGTTTAACTAAGTGAAGACACCACTCATTAATTTTCCCTTTCCAAAAAAAAATTCTCATCACATCAATTTTATTGCAAAGAGAAATAAGAAAGAGAGAAACTTGCATATGATAAGTAGGTAAAGCAGAAGCAATTGATTTAATTAAACAAAGTCTACCTACTCTGTTGAGGAGTATTTCCTTCTAATTTGTCAATCTAGACTTGATTCGATTCAAAATATCCAAATAAAATGTTCTTGAAGTTCTAGATGTCCAATGTTGACATCTAATTATTTTTTCAAGTCATTAGTCAACCTAATATGAGAAACTCTCGTTAGAACCCATCTTCTACTATTAGAAATATTCTTGAAACAAACTGCTTTAGATTTTTCAAGGTTAACTTTCATATCGAATGTCTTGCAAAAAAGTTACATAGTTTTCATGACATTCTGAACTTAAGTTTTGCTAATATTACAGAACAAGAACAAGAAAAGATCATCCACAAACATAAGATGAGACACACGCAAATTTTTTTGAAAAACCGCCGCACCCTCCCATCTATCATAGCCAATTTGAACTTCAATAAAAGTGGCTAATCACTTCATACAAAGAACAAAAAATAAGGTGAGATATAATCTCCTGTCTCACCTCTCACCTCTTCTAAAGCTGAAACCCCTCCAACTTAGTCCCATTGCACATGATGGAATGAAATTCAAACTCTAAATCTCTTAATTAAGAGACTAAATAATAAAACACCAGATTATATTCATGTAGTAAAAACTTTGAAAAATAACTATCAATTAAAATCACATTTTCTTATCATTTGTACTCACATGAATTATGATTATCATTTTTGCAATCCCCTTTA
>NC_029780.3:117649500-117659543 GCF_000817695.3 Arachis duranensis | reverse complement strand
ATAAAAAATATCTAAAAATAGTTTTGATACAAATTAAAATTGTTAGGAATAAAATTGAATGAATAAAAAATCTAAAAAAAATTGAATAAAATTAGATGTTAGAAATATTTTTTAAGAAAATCACAAACATTAAAGATACAAAAACATACTTTATTATTATTATTATTATTATTATTATTAGAAAGGGGTTAGTAGTAGTAGTAGTGGAGTAAGGTTTGGCAACTAAAACTGATGTAGGCAAAGCAAATTAAGTGTGCCCAGTTTGACAAACTCATAGATTCTCTAGGTTGAGACAGTGCATATTGTTCTGATTGACAATCTCACCCTGTCCACATGAAAAAATCATATAAATATATAAAAGTTTAAAATATCTTAGCTTTAAAGCCTTTGGTGGGACATTAGGCAGAATCTAAAACATAATGTCATATTGTGCTGGTAATTAATTAAACAATTCTAAAGAAGAAACAAACAGGAAAGTTGTGTTAATCATTCACAAATTTATCATTTTTTTGTTGTTAGGCTCAACAAACATGGTAATCAAGTTATATTAGTTATTTTGATTTTGAGCAAGATTCCTTTATTGTAGCTATTAGGTTAAAAGTTAAAAGTTAAAACAACAAACATTGGCATCATGTCAATAATTAACTTAAAAGCCTATGAGTTGTTCTTATTCATATATTTGAAGACAATTTTATGTCTTGGTGATTTTCCAGTATTATCCATTTTATTTATCTTTTTTACATCAACTTCTTCGATTAAGCAAAAAAAAAAAAAATTGACATGTACTATTGAACATGATGAAAGGGCCGTCAAAATGGGCCAAACTTATCGGATCAGTCTGTTTATCTTTTTAAATGGGCGGATTTTGTCTCCAAAATTAAGTCTGTTTAAATTTCGGGTTAAACGGGTTGAGTTCGATTAGCCCGAAAAAAATGACGGGTTAAACGGGCTAGTCCACAGGTTAAACGGGTGGTTTGTTTAATTTTTTAATATTTTTTAAGAAAAAGTAGCACTTTTAGTCGATATTTTCTTCGATTCGACCCGAAAATTTGATCTATCAACTAAAACAATATTATTTTTAAAAGTTTTTTACCTAAAAGTAATATTTTTTGTCAAAATATTTTTTAAAAAATAAAATAAAAAGATAAACAGATTGATCCATTTAACCCACGGGCTAACCATAAACAGTCCGGATTAAAAAATTATGGCCCGCAAATAAAGCGGGTTTAAACGGTCCAGCCCATTTAACTCACGGATTTAATAGGTCGAACCTAAATGGACCGGACTAGCCCGTTTAACAACCCTAATGATGATCATTTAGTCATCAGTGGTTCATATATTTTCTTTATTCATGTCACTATTTATTTATTTTTCATGTTATTAATTTGATCATCTAAAATATTATTGTTCATTATATGTGTTAGAATTTATGATGATAACTCAAGAATAAATATTAAATATCATTGTGTTGTATCTATGTAAAGAGTGTTTTGATACAATTTAATCATAACAACAAAATCAATCTAATATCAAATTAAATAAACATAAAATTAATCAGAAATATACTTAGATACTATATTAATATATAATACCTTAAATATATTTAAATAATATGAAACAAGAAATTCCTTCAAATGTACTACAATATATATAGACATATATAGTACAAATCCAGATAAAAAAAGAGAATAAGGTGCAACAAAACAAAGTGTATATTTCAGTTTCTGATCATAAAAACCATGGAGGGGCAGGAAAGAGAGAGATTAATCATTTCAACCATAATTTTACAAAAATGATTAGATACCGACATTGCATTAAGTACCCTTTTTTCCCCTCTTTCTTAGAAAGGAAGTGATATGAACCTAAATCATTGAATATTATAAAAAAAGATGCTAAAGGGTTTTTATAGAAATTTGCAAGCCAGAAAGCCCAATATTCTGGGTTTGTGGTTGCTTGAAAATTGAAACATGAAATGAATCAATAGATTGATGCAAGATCTCTATAAGATTACTGGGTCCAAAAATTATACATATTTGGAATCTTATAACAGTAATGAGACCCCCCAAAAGATGGGGTAGTACACAATGAGATTAATTAGGACCATTTTTTTTCTCTAATCATGTTAATAAAGGTTACCATACCTTATATCAAATTAATTGATGGCCCAAAAACGAATCCAAACACTTTCCTTTCTTGTGTAAATGAGAATCATTTTGACATGAACAATTAAGAATTTGGAAAATAATCAACCAAAGTCTAGCTTTTGGATAGCAATGAACTTGAACTACTTCTCTATTATGAAGGAAGACCAAAAAAAGTACCCTTTATGGGACATGGTTGATGCTCCCATAACTAATATTGTCACATCAAATTGAAACACTTTTTCTACGTAAAGGCCAAGATAGTTGAGATTCCAAATGCAATGTTCTTGCTAAAAATAATCAAAATTTTATATTCATATGGGTTTATTCGCGATGTAGTAATAGTGTAAAAAATTTTATACAATCATCTCATTAGATTTTTTCGCGTGAAAAATTCTTAACAGAATGACAATGTAAAACTTTTTCATAGAGTAAAAATTTGTTTGCAATGTGTACTATAATTAAACCCGTTTGAATTAGTTGAGTGGTTAACACATTTGTCTACTTAAATTAGTGTCAGGAGTTTGATGTTAGCCTTGCATATGTAACAACTCATTGATTAAGAATAAATCCTTAATCAAATTTAAATTCATAACAGATTAATCATTGACCTGTCGAGTTAAAGATATTGTGAGAAGTCATATTCATATAAGAATTATGAGACCGTAACAATTTATATGGTTGTGTGACAAATATAGCATAATTTGGTAGGGTACGTAAATCAAATCATGATCAATATAATTAGAGCTCTAGCAACAAATGGTTAATTAATGGTCTATCCTTTTCTCTCTTTTTTTTTTTTTAAATATAAAGCATTTTGCTGATTAACCACTGTTCTCTTATTCCAAGCTGTGCATTGAGATAAGAACAAATTTTCAGATCATATGCATGAATCATGGAATGTTGTAGAATTTTGCATAGAAGTAAAGGTAACTGCTATACAGAATAAGCACTTTATGGTTGATCATATGATAGACACAGATGCCTTAATTATTTTTTACCATTTTCACTGTTTTTTAAAAACAAGCAACTTTTGTTAAAAGGGAATGATAATTATTGATTGCCAATAGTTCTTGGATTATCTTTCTTTCTTTCTTGCTTTCTCTCATCACAAACATTCTGGTGTCTTCTATAGTCTCCTCATCAATGTCTTAGGAACCAAACCCAATCAAACCAGTTTTTATCATTAACTGAGGTCAGAAACAATGATTAATAGTTCTATCATTATTGGGTATAACAAATAACTTGCATTCAGATACTTAAATTTGTTGAACTTTTAAAATAGTTAAACATTTCTGCTATTGGAATAATGTGTACAACTTATATATATAGTAGATTGGTATTAGTACATGTTGTTAGAGAACAAAATTAATTAGGATCTGATTTAGCATTAGCTTAATTTTCGGGTTAGTTTTAGTTTATGCTCTGCAGTAAATTAATTACTATGGTAAACACTTTCAGTTACAATTATAGTTTTTATCTGTCTTAGTAGATCCTCAGTTATCAATGGTTTCTGCTTCTTCCTGCCAGCATTGGTTTTCATTGCTCAACCAAAACTTAATCCTCTTAATTGAGCATATGTAACAAGAATGAAGTACAGATCATGATGCATGAATTACAAAGATGGAATTCTTTGATCTTTCACATAATCATGTATAACCTCTTCATTCTGTGTTCTTGTGCTTTAACCTATGAATATCAATGGAAGTAAATATGAGAATCCATGGTCATATTTTCAAGGACAAAACAAGATGGACCTTACTTGCCTTTTAGCTCATAACCACCATTGCTATGTCACCTCATAAAGACAAACAAGGGCCCTTAATTTGCTTTCTGACCTGCTGTTCAAAATTATTAAAGTTCTAAGCAAACTATGATCAGTAAAGTGGTAGTACAACATTGGATAAGATGACCCTTAATGCTTCTGCTCACCCTTATGGCAAAGTGATCGGTGGGCAGTGGCGGCGATAAAATTATCTGCTGCTGTACCATATCCAACTAACTTCTCAACAGAAAGTATTCTCCCAAAAAAAAAATCAAACTTCAAAGTATACAAGTTGTATACACTTCCTTGTCACCTGTTAAACAAGGTAGCTAGACAGAGGACCCTGGCTGAGATATCCGGAACAGCTGCCAAGCGATGTAGGACCAAGCGGCAGCGCTGATTCAAACAGTAAATTACTGTCATTCGCCAGAGTAAATTGCCAGAATTGTTGGTTATACATTATTATGCAACTCAAGGTTGGAGCAGTCTCAACTTTTAGTGCACAACTCAGATACATAATTGCCAGAAAGAACTAAAAGAAAATGAAGGTCTTCAACTATAAAAGGTTCTTACTGATCAAATTATTATAAGAGGCCCAAAAATACAATTATTATTTACTGAGACATGGTCCTAAAGATCATAAAAAACAAAAGACATAACCCTTTTTCCATATGAATGCTGACGGGGATTGTCCTATATTTGGTCCATGCACTCAAATAGGTCCTTGTCCTAGTTTGGACTAGATCCTAATTCATTTATAAAACATGTTAGACACCAAGGTGACCACTTTTTACAAAGTGTCAAAGCCTTTTTTAGGCTTTTGCATGCCAACTTGTATAACTAAACAATGCATATTATATTAGTATTCTTATACTCATATATAATGCATTATTTATTTGATTTAGAAAGTTAAATGTTGAAATTGTAAATTTGTTTGAAGGTCCTAGATCTTTTAATAGACTTTTAGGTCAATACCTGATCTTAAAAATGATCACTCTAGGCTTTAAAAAAGGCCCTATATTAAGCATATAGGCAAGGCCTAAGCCATCTATTTGAAATCAAGAGGCCTGTTTAAGACAACCTAGCTTATTTTCACCCCTTGGATAGAATTCTTTTTTTTTTTTTTGGGTTCGGTAATAAAAAGTGAGGTGGAAACAAAAAAAGAGAGAAAAACTATAAGAAAGATTGAAGATAAAGGATGCAAACTTTTAAAAACACACTACTTTTGCAGGAGAGACCTTGATTTCATAAACACTGAAAAGAAAAAGCCATATGAAAGATGGAGAGAGACAATGCATCTCTTTAACCATACATAATATATTACTTTTGGAGGAAGGACCAAATTTTGATATCCCCATATCAGAGATTCAGAGTATACTTGAAAAAAAAAATCAACAAATGATGTTTGGTTCTAATCACCAAGCAACAAGCGGAAAAAAAAAAAAAATCATGAGAACTAACCCGACAGATGTTGATGGAGTTGTCCACAGTATTGCATAAAAGCCATGCAGATTCAATGTAGGCAACCCAAACCTGTTATCCTACAAATAAACTGACACTAACAATGCTACAGTTCCTGACATGGTTAAAACTTAGGAAGTCTATTAGCCAGAGATCCAAAATGTAATTGTGAAGGCAAATTTATCTTATATTTTTATATTGACAGTAATCTAATCCATTTAGAAGCTTCGCATTTTAATTTGGAGAGGAGGAAAAGGGGGAGGGATATAATCTTCTTATTGTATTGAGAATCAGTGAGAAAGTCTCCAATAAGACATCCTTTTTCCTCCTAAATCTAAACCCACTATCACATTTCTCCCCAAAACTCTGAATTATCTTCCAATAAACAGTTCAGGGTGTTAATACATTTGAAAAAATCTCTCTTTTCTGTTCTGTTACAAATTCATACACAATCTGCCGATTAGAGTGCCACCACAAGTCCACAAAGAAGGAAGTTGGCCCTAATTTAGACATCTGGTAAATCCAGTCGTACTGGTGCAACCGCAACATTGATGTAGGAATCAAGTAGTGTATTTTGTTCAGAGCTCATGACAATCACAGAGAAGACGAATAAGATGATATTCTAAGAATGAGAATAGTTTTTGTTCCAAGAAGGGTCTGTGAAAAGTTAGATGTTTGAACTTCTAGCTCCTTTCAAAATCAGGCTGATTGGTGACAGATCTCACCCACGATCACTTATGATCTTTTGTATTGACTGGGTTCTTTGCACTCGCTATATCATCCAATGGAATATATGCATAGTTTCCATTAATAAGACCAGCTACAAATCCAGTATACCCTGCCATAATACCATGAATTGCAGAGTGCGCTAGAAGTGTGCAGTACAAATTATCAGTGGCATTTGCAGCAACAGCACGAATCATGTATGTAGGATCTATGTACTTCACCGTAAATAACTCACCCGGGTGCTCCCTCGCCCACCACTTGTTTAGCTCTGATTTCAGCCACACACCAACATCCAAGAACACTGGATTGCCAGATTCATCCTTTTCTTGCTTCTGTGAATCGGTTCTGGGTATTATATCCTGGCCAGCACCCTCAGCAACCACAAGCACCGCATGCCCGTTTGCCTTCAGTCGCTTGTCGAGAAATTCGAAAAGTCCTCCTTTTCCTTCCAAGAAAAAGTCTATCTCAGGAATTAGGCAGCAATCGACATCACGGCTGCTAAGTGTTGCATATAAAGCTATGTGCCCTGTACTTCGACCCATCAGCTTTACCAGGCCTATCCCGTTAACAGCATTCACAGCCTCTACATGAGCGGCACTTATTGCTTGCTGAGCCATTTCAAGTGCTGTTTGGAATCCAAAAGATCTGTCAATTATTCCCACATCATTATCCACGGTCTTAGGAATTCCAACAACTGCAACATTCAGTTTGCGACGTCTAATTTCATCAAATATCTTCACAGCTCCTCGCATAGTCCCATCGCCACCTATAATGTACACCTGTTGATGTGCCCAGTGAATTAGTTCTTCAGAAATACTGGATGCCTTATTATGTATGCTATATAGCCACCTTATGTGAGAAGAAAAAATTAATTTAAGAGGGCTTGCTATCTAAATTCTAAATTACCTGAATCCTACTAAAGCTTAAGAAGATAAGGGAAAACTTTTTGTTGCGAACTTGCGATCTTCGGAAGAATGGTTAAAGCCAAAACACAAGAGTTAACAATAAACAAATCAAGTCTAGAAATGATTACATTGGAAATCTCCAATCTCACACATAGAAAGTCAGGGAAATTCAAGCTTATTGATTTCAAGTGCATTCAGTTCAGAAATATCCATGATATATTAGATTAGTTTAAAATCAGTTTAACAATCACAATCCTCTAATAGACAATTTAATATTGTTAGACTAATATGTCAGTTTAATAGTTAGAGCCATTTCTTATGAACCAGCCTTGAACAAGCCACTTATTATTTCACATAATTTTGTTGATCAACTTTCCTAGAATCATTTCAAGGCATGTAAATCAAGCACAATGACATCTTACAATTTATAAATTTCGGTTTCATGATGAAGGGGAAAATACGAAAACAAAAAGTAAAACTGTGACAGACGCCATGTTAAAAATAGAAAAATTAAGTCAACCATATAGAAGACAGCCTGCAAATAAATGATCCAGTCGAACATGAAAAGCAGAATACAGTATTTTTGTGGCTACACAATAAAATCAGACGGATTCACGATTGTATTTATGAACAAACAAGGTGAAATTCAGTACACAGACCATGCTGGGTAGGCAACAGATTGGATAAGAACCAAGGACCTTCTGATCCTTCAAGAAATCCTGCTAAAACAGAACGCACCTTATTCCAAATGGTAGTTTGCTCTTATTATCATTTAAAACAATAAAAAACAAGTGAACTCTGTTCAGACCCCCTAACATGTCTGTTGCATAATGGATTGCAGTGTGAGAATAGATCTATAATTTCTATTAAAGCAACACTCTGTTTGTGCAGATAATAAAGCATATAAAACATCTCTTGAGGACATGAATAACTTTCTCTAACCTTCAACTATGGATACCATCCATAATAATTACCAGGGAAAAAAAATATTGATTACACAGTCACAGTTTACAAACGCCACAAAATCTAATATAATGTTGGAAAATTGGATACTTACATGAAATAATGGATCGTCATCACAGCAAAACCACCAATAAAATGGGTTCAACATGATGAACATCAGGAATCTAAATGCCAATTTGAATTTATTGTGTCAATCTGATAAGGAGGCCTTCGATATGCTTTTCCGCCTCTTCAATAGCCCATCCATTAACTTGAAATATGCAGATTTATGCAAACTAACTCCTTTCTGCTCTGATTCTTGAAATAGTTTCATTGCCTCTTTATACTTCCCTTGAGTACAAAAATTAGTTATCTGTTCTGAGTAATCCATGTCGCCTGAACCAAGCATTTGTGAAGTGTCTTCACTTATCATATTTGGACTTGTCTCTAGGAGTTTTGACATGAATTTCTTTGCTTCCTCAGTTCTCCCAGCATGAGTAAGTGCACCAATGATGGCAGTATAAGTATATCGGTCCGGCCCCAATTTTTTCTTCTCCATCTCAGTCATGAGGTCAAATGCTTCATCAAGTTTCCCTTCTTTGCAAAGGACGGAAATCAACGTGTTGTACGTAACTGCATCAACGGGCTTACCTTTAGTGATCCATGTGTTAAATAAATTAAAGGCCTTCTCGAACATACCATTTTTGCAAAGCCCTCAAAGAAGAATGTTACATGTAATAACATCCGGCTTGAATGAGTTCTCAACCATTCTGTTATAGAACAAGAATGCTTTCTCCACTGCTCCCTCCCAGCAGTAACCATGAATAATTATGTTACACATAGCTTCATTGGGGGCCAAACCTTTATCTAAAAGCTCATTCAATTTATCTACAGCCTGATCAGTTTTTAAAGAATGGCACAACCCCCTAATTATAGTGTTATAAGTGACAACACTAGGAATGATCCCCTTCTCCTTCATCTCATCCCAAAGCTTCAGAGCTTTGTTTGTTTGTTCATTTTTAAAGTATCCCATGATTAGAGTTCCATAGGTTACCTCATCGAGAATATAACCTCGCTTTGCAGCCTTCACAGTCAACTCGTATGCCTCTTTGAGCAGCTTCTCCACGCACAATCTGTGTACTATAGTGTTCAGAGTAAAAGTATCCATCTTTAAACCTTTCCTCCCCATTTCATCCATCATCTTAAAAGCTTCTCCCAGATTTCCTGCTTTACAATAACCATTGATCATAGTATTATAAGTAAAACAGTCCGGTGAAAACCCACTCTCCACCATCTTTGCCACGACACAGCCGGCTTCATCCATCTTACCTTCCTTACAGTACCACTTCACCATTATATTGTGAGTCACCGCGTTCGGCTTGACTCCCTTTCCCTTCATTTCCTCAACCAACTTGAATGCCTCCACACTCCCCCGCCATTGAAAACACCCGTCAACCAAAGTATTGTAGGCTGAAAACACCCGTCAATCAGAGTATTGTAGGTAACCTCATCCGGCATCACCCTCAGGCTCTCCATATCATCCCTTAGGCTAATCGCCTCCTTGACCTTCCCCTCGTCGCACAAACCCCTCATGATTGTATTATAAGTCCAAATATCCGGTACCATGTCGTTTGCTCTCATCAACTCGACAACCTCGGCAGCCTCCTTCAACCACCTCAACTTACAATAGCCATGAACCAAGATATTATAGGTGTTCCTATTTGGGGAAACCCCGCTACCTTTCATCTCTAGCAAAACCTCCCTAACCTTACTCAATTGGCCCTTCCTACACAATGCATCAAGAATAGTATTGTAAGTGATATTATCAGGAGAACAAGCAAAATCAGTCATTTGGTTCATGAAGCTAAGAGCATCATTAAAATTATTATCAAGACAAGAACCATGGATCAAGATGTTGAAGGTGGTGGTGTTTGGGGTTATACCGAGCTTAAGGAAATCGTTAAAGACTTGCTTGGAGAGGTGAATGGAGTGAGAGGAATGAGGGTGGCGGCGGACGAGGGAGGAGAGGAGGGAGTGGCAGGTGAGGAGGTTGGGTTTAATACGGAGGCGCTTCATCTTGTTGAAGAGCTGGAAGGCGAGGTC
>NC_029780.3:117644421-117649385 GCF_000817695.3 Arachis duranensis | reverse complement strand
ATGGTGGTGGAGGATGTGGAAGAAGGAGAGGAGGGTGGCGGAGTGGGTGCGGTGGAGTTGGGTGGAGGAGAGGACGGAAAGCACCGTGGGGAGGGTGAGATTTTGGATTAAGGGTTTGAGCGCGGTGTGGGGGTCACGGTGGCTGGTGAGGATGGTGGTCACCGTTTTCAGCAGCTGAGCTTCCGATGAGGCTGCGGCGGCTGCGTCGGTGGTGGTGGTCATTTTTATCGCATTAGGGTTTAGGGTTGTAATCAGCTAAACGGGGAAAGAGCTGCTTCCCTTATTTTATTTATTCAATTTAATTTTTTTTATTACTTTATCTCTTAAATAAAAACAGTGCAATTTAACAATCTACATTTTATCAAGTTTTAATTATTAAATCAATGGTTCACCCAAAAAAATTATTAAATCAATTTATAATTTCTATTTAATTAGACATTAATTTTTTAGCTTAATTTTGATATAAAATTGTCCCGTCATATTCGTTTTGTCTCTTAACTACTCATGCGACTAATATTATTATGATTATTTTTGTTAACATGGTGTTACATACTTAGATACACCATAAAATTATTTTATACTAACAATATATTAAAATTACTTTATTTTTATGTTAAATTTTAATAAAAAATCAGTAGTAATATTCCAACTCAATTTTCAAATATTTTTTAGTTAGACAACTTAATATTCAACAAATTTTAATTGTCAAATTAATTTTTAATAGTTTGTTTTATTATATATATCAATTTTTGGGTCAAATTTTGATAAAATGATAAAAAGTTTATTTTTAGAGTAAATTTTCATAATGATCCACTCAATGTGATATTTGAGATCCCAATTTTACCATTATAGTCTCTCAGATATAACTTTAAACACTATAATAGGGTGTTCGCGGTGCAGATTGGTTCGATTTTTGAGAAAAATGTCATCCGATCCGATCGTCTAATTAAACTGTGGTTCGGTTTGGTTCGATTTTTTTGTCGAAGCCATCCAAACCAAACTAAATCAATTAAAATCGGTTTGGTTTGATTTGGTTTGTTCGGTTTTTTCAATCAATTCAAAAAAAATACTACAATACTATTATAAATTACCAAAGTTGCAAGAACAAATTAGAAAGAACAAAACCAAACTAATTCATTGAATGTCATTACTATAACAACACAAATACACAATCCACATCATTGACGAAACTTAACTTTCTTTTCAAGTTAATCATTCTCTAAGAACATAAATTCTTTTCTGGAGTCCTACTCTTTGTCTGCACAAAGATGTAGTACACAAGTATCCATATTTGTTCAACACACTTTCTATTTTTGAATTATTGCTAACAAAACTTTAAACAGATGCCATATTTAACATAGTACCTATAGAATGGAAATCTATGGAGTCGGCTATTGGACGTCCTTGATGCTCTGGCACAGCAATTGCTTCTTCAAATTTAAGTTTCATAACAGCTTTTTCACACTCCTTCAATTTCTTTGATGCATCAGTGTCATTTGGGCACATTTTCTTGACCTATTTAATATAAGAAAATCAGATCAAACACATTTGGACAGTATATGCTAAATAATATCATAAGTGAGGTAATCAAAGTTGTTATGAAAGGGCAGATCAAATAAATAAGAGAATTGCATGACTTTAAAGATCTCACAAACAACACCAAACAAAAAGAGATATTATTTTAGAAACATGAAAAATGAAAGCAATGAGTACCAACCTATATGTATTCAGCATTGTAGCAATACCACAGTTTTATATTTAAATGAGCCATGACCTGCAACTCTTTTAAGAAAACAGACATTTATAATTGCATATAATTACCTGCTGAAGATCTTTTAGAGCCTCCTTGAATTTTCCCATAGCAAGATGAGCTGCACCTCGCCTATAATACCCCTATAACAAGTAACTATAATCAGCACACAGAAGTTTTGGTAGATAACTAAATGCAAGCAAACCTAAAGTTCTAGGAAGTGAAGCACTTGATCATGTCACATGCGAATCTTCAGCATCATCTCTTAGGACCCATTCTAGGGACTACCTTATTCAAATAATGTTAAAATTCTACAACTGACATAGTCCAATACTCCAATCAGAAAGGATCCACACACATAGACCACTACAACCTTTATTTAAAGTGCACTTGATTTTATGATTAATTTGACCAATTATTTCAAAAACAAGATTACAACATTAACCATTTTACTTGTCAACCAGAAATTTACTTAACAGGCCTATCATTAAGATCTATGAAAAGCACATACAAAACCATGCAGTTAGATAGAGATGAGTTTAAGTAAATAGTTACCTTCTAATGCAATGGCAAAGTCACCATGGATAGTTCCATGCTCAGATGCCAAGGGGTTTGTTGCTCCAATCAACTTTTGGCCAGTTGCAACAACATCTTTACCCTCCCAGACCATGGCAAGAATAGAACCAGAGATAGTGTATTAGACCAATCCATTAAAGAAAGGCTTTTTAGATAAGTCAGCATAGTGCCTTTCGGCATAAGGCTAAAAATTTGTGGAGTTTCTAAGCTAAATTGTTAGCACGTGTGTTAAGTAGTAACAAAAACAAAAGAAGTTACCTTTTCAAGTAAAATCCATTCTTCTCAAATCTGCTAATAATCTCCCCAACCTGAAACAGAAAGTAGTTTTCTTTCAAATATTATAAGGGGAAAAAGAACAACATTGACATACTTTACAAAATAGCTACCTTCATCAACCTAATTACTAACAATTTTAAACAATCAGTAATGAACAAATAATTAAAAAATCAGTAATAAATAGCAATCATCAATCAACAATGAACAAAGAATAACAATCAACCATGAATAATGAACAACAATCATCAATTACTAGCAATTTCAAAAAATCAACAATAAAATAATGAACAACAATCAACAATCAAGCAACAAATATATAGAACAATAAAATTGAATACCTGGCTCGGAGGCTCCATAAACTCGGCGTGGAGGAGACGGCGCTGTGGGTGCTGGGTGCTGTGGGTGGCTGGGTGATGTCGGCAATGACGCAAAAGGCTGCTGTGGGTGCCGTCCGTGAGGATGCTGTCCACTGTGCTGCTGCCCGCGAGTCGGCGACGATGCTGTGGACGGTGGAGGATGAGGGTGCTGGGAGGAAGGGGTTCGGCTGGGGTAGTGGGGATTGAGGCTTGAGGTTTCTTCAATGTTCTGAAAACCGGTTCGAACCGGCCGATCGAATCGGTCGAACCATGAACCGGTCACTGTTACGGTTCGGGCAATAACAAAAACCGCAGTATTTGAAAACCGAACTTAAACCGACGAACCGGCCGGTTACCGGTCGGTCGAACCGAACCGGGACCCGGCCGGTTTTTTAACATTGCAGCAACACGGCGCCGTTTTGTGCTGCTGAGGGAACCCTAATTCCCTTTCTCCTTCGCGATTGGGCACTTCGCACTTCGCAGCCTCTACAGCTCCACTTCCTCCTCCTCGTTCCTCCAGCCTCCACTTCCTCCTCGTTCCTCCAGCCTCCCAAAGAACAGAACACCACCCAGTCACCGCACTCACCGCACTCACCACCCAGTTGTCAACTCCAGACTCCATGAGGCCCTCAACGCAGTCACCGCCGTCGCACTCACGCCCTCAGCCACTTCGCATGTCACCTCCGTCGAGCTCTGCCTCTGAGAAAGCAGTAGAGAAGCGTTGAAGCGTTGAAGCATTGTCCTTCAAGCTCTGAGAGAAAGCAACAGATTTCCTCATTTTCAGGTAATTTTTAATTAGGTTATGAACATGATTTTGTGATGCAATCCGATTCTGATGAAACTGTGCTCTGATGAACTGAAGTCTGAGTTTCTACTCTCTGAAAACTAAAACTGTTATGAGTTCATTTTGTGATTTCATTGATTCTGATGAACTGAACTGATGAACTGAACTCTGGGTCTCTACTCTCTAAAACTGTTTTGAATTTATTTTTTGATTTCATTGATTCTGATGAACTGTGCTATGATGAACTGAACTCTGAGTAAACATTGATTCTGATGATTGAACTCTGAGTAAACTGTTATGAATTTATTTTTTGATTTCATTGATTCTGATGAACTGTGCTATGATGAACTGAACTCTGAGTAAACATTGATTCTGATGATTGAACTCTGAGTAAACTGTTATGAATTTATTTTTTGATTTCATTGATTCTGATCAACTGTGCTATGATGAACTGAACTCTGAGTAAATTGTTATGAATTTAATTTTGGGATTTCATTGATTCTAATGAACTGAACTCTGATGAACTGAATTCTGATTTTGTGAACAAAGAATTTTATTGAACCTGAGATGTTGTACTTGTTTAGTTGTTACTTGTTTGTAACTTTGTATACTCTAATTTTGATTCTGAAACTGTTCTGAATTTATTTTTTGATTTTATTGATTCTGATGAACTGAACTGATGAACTGAACTCTGATTTTGATTCTGAAACTGTTCTGAATTTATTTTTTGATTTCATTGATTCTGATGAACTGTGCTATGATGAACTGAACTCTGAGTCTCTACTCTCTGAAACTGTTATGAATTTATTTTTTGATTTCATTGATTCTGATGAACTGTGCTCTGATGAACTGAACTCTGAGTAAACTGTTATGAATTTATTTTTTGATTTCATTGATTCTGATGAACTGTGCTCTGATGAACTGAACTCTGAGTAAACTGTTATGAATTTATTTTTTGATTTCATTGATTCTGATGAACTGTGCTCTGATGAACTGAACTCTGAGTAAACTGTTATGAATTTATTTTTTGATTTCATTGATTCTGATGAACTGTGCTCTGATGAACTGAACTCTGAGTAAACTGTTATGAATTTATTTTTTGATTTCATTGATTCTGATGAACTGTGCTATGATGAACTGAACTCTGAGTAAACATTGATTCTGATGATTGAACTCTGAGTAAACGGTTATGAATTTATTTTTTGATTTCATTGATTCTGAT
>NC_029780.3:117624595-117644033 GCF_000817695.3 Arachis duranensis | reverse complement strand
GCGGTTCGATGACCGGTTCGGTTTTCAGAACCTTGGGTTTCTTCGCTGGTAAAGACTAGAGAGTGAGGACCGGCGCTGGGTTTAGGTCTGATTTGGGGGAGGGGATTGGTTTTGTTAGAGTTTTTTAGGTGGTTGGTTCGGTTTGGTTCGATTAGGGTTTTCAGCATCAGAACCGAAAACCGAACTGAACTGCAAAAAAAAGCAAAATATAATTTTTTTTTGGTTTTGTTCGATTATCGATTTGTTCGGTTTTCAATTTTTTTGATTTGGTTGACCGGTTTTATTCAGTCCAGATCGATTTTAAACATTCCTACACTATAGTGGTCCCTAGACATCTTTTTGTTAATGTCTCAGTTGTCGAGCGCAGACGTGACATCACCTTGCCACGCTGGAGAGTCCAACAGCTAACTTAGCTGGTACAATTTCAATTTATACCCAACTTGGTCTCTCCCTTTATATTTAATCCTAACATCTCAAATCTTCAAAAAACTTAATTTCATCTTCTTCTCCTTCGATATTTATACCATAATAACTCTATATCACTATCCAAACTTGTTTGTACCAAAATTAATTCACCTTACTCTTTAATACTTCAATTATCCATTTAGAATCTCAGATTTTTATTATACAACACTTCCAAATCCTTTGTCATCATGACACCCCTGCAACCTCCCATATTCAAACTACCGTAATCTATTCCCAACTCCATAGCTTGCAGATTTGAATTTGGAGTGGCGGCCACGACTATGAGAACCTCTCCTACGTCTCTCAAGTTTCATTTGTTATCATTAATTTCATAAACTCTAGAAAGATCCAAGTGGACGTAGAGAACAGAGTATCATGGGTTAAAGTTAGTGCAACTATTGGTGAACTTTACTATAGCATTGGCACCAAAACCAAAATTTTTGCTGTTACAGCAGATGTATGCATTATTGTAGGAGTTGGAGGACAATTCAGCGGCAGTGATTATGGATTCTTGATTCGAAAATATGGACTCTCTGTTAAAAACATAATCGATGCTCACATAATTGATGTGATTGGCAGGTTTTTTGATAGGGAAGTCATGGATGAAGATCTTTTCTGGGCCATTAAAGGTGGTGGTGGAGCAAGCTTTGGAGTGATCTTAACATGGAAGATCAAGCTCATTCCAATTCCATCAACTGTGACACCGTTCAGAATTCTCAAAAAGGTTAAACAGAATGCAACGAAGCTTGTTCATAAAAGGCAGAGTGTGGCAAGTAGACTTGACAATAATCTAGTCCTTGGTCTGTTGGTGTAGACGGTGAATTTAAGCATTAACAAAGGAAAGTTGACTGTGCAAATTTTGTTTAACTGTTTATTTCTTGGAAGTATTAATATGCAATTTTCTTAAAGTTTCAGTGCTCCTACTACCCATCATGTATATCACGAACAAACAGTGACGGACCTAGAAAAATTTTATCGTGGGGGCAAAAGTATAATAAAATTTAAGTATAGATATATTTGTTTTGGTTATTCACAATATTCAATAAGTTAAAAATTAATTTATCATGACTTTGAGTTTCATTTAAGAGGGCCAATGAGTTGCTATACATTAGAAATGAAATTCAAACTCCTAACACATTGTTTAAGCAGATGATTAAACTAATCATTTGACCAACCCAAATTTATTTAGATATATTTAAAATTTTAAATTAAAACTATCTATACTGATAAGAACTAGAAATATACACACTATCACTTATTATAATATTTAAAATAATAAAAAAGTAATTTTACACAGTAAAATATTTAAAATAATAAAAAAAGAATTTATAATAACCTTTTTTTTTATTTTTAACATGACTAAATATTATTTTTTTATATATGTTCTTAAACAATTATTTTACTTTTTATTATCTCATATTTAATTATAAAATCTACTTATTATAATTTTTATGGTATAAATAAATCTCTTATCCAAAATAATTACTATAATCAAAATTATTTTAATAATAAATATTAATAGAGTATATTAATATATAGATAATATATTTTTTATGTTAAATATTTTTTAAAAAGTCACTAATAATTTAAATTATATTTAATTAAAAAATTAAATTTTAATTTAATTATTAATTAATTAACTAATATAATAAAATTAATTATCACTAATTTTTTAAGAAACCGATGAAGAAGAAACAGAAATTAACTTTTCTGAAGATTTAAAAAATTAAAGTTAAATATAAAAGGAGGAACCAAATTGAATATAAATTAGAATCGTGCCAACTAAGCTAGATGTTGGACCCTCTAATATGACAAGATGACGTCACGTCAGCATTGCGGTAGTTGAGTCATCACCAAAAAGATGCCTAGGAACCACTATAATGTCCAAAATTATAATTGGAGGCTATAACGGTGAAATTGGGATATTGAAGACCACATCAGATAATGGCCTGAATCTTAGAGATTATTATAGGAATTTACTTTTTATTTTCAATATATAGTCAAACAATATGATGCGGACTAATTTGCCAAGTATAATAAAAATTTAAAAACAAATTTAAAAAATTAAAATTTGTAAAAAACTAAAATGTTCGATTAAAAATTGATTGAAAATATTCTAAAAGATTAGTGTTTATTATTATAAACTTAATTTTGATACACTATACATAAATCTAATCACATAACATTACGTTAATAAAAATAATTATTTTTTATATTAATTTTGTAAGTATTTTACAATATCTGTGTATCAAAATTAAACTCTATTATCATTTAATAAAGTTACAATAATCTTCAAAATATTTAAAATTTTTATATCATAAATAGAGTTAATACTCAAAATGGCCCCTAAAATTTAGGGACAGACTCAATTTGGTCCTTGAATTTTTAATTGACCCAATTTAAACCCCAATTTTTAATAAGTGACTCACGTTAGCCCTTCTGTTAATCTCCATTAACAGCATGCTTACTTGGAACGTTAAGTGACAGCAAGCTTGACACCTAGCCTTATTAAATAACATCATTTCTTCCTTGGCGCGTAATCTCTCTTCAAACGACATCCTTTTAGCTATTTTGGGGTTAAAATTCAACAACACTTCATTACCAATGATCAAACCACTCAAACAAGGAAACTCTTATTTTTCTTCTTCATTCTCTCGCATGCACCATACTGTAGAAGATCAATGTCGCTGCTAGTGTAGGTCGCCGACAAAGTTCGCTGCACGCGTTCCCATTTGCTAAGACGAGGAAGAAGAACCTACGTACCACCGTTTCTCCCAAAAAGGTTAGTGACGCAAGCATTCTACATTTGAGTTCAATGTTATGTTTTATGTCTTCTCGTAGTTGGGGTTTGCAGGCCATTGATTTGTGCTCTATTTGATGCTCAAATGGATTGGATGCATTATAAAAGTAGATAGTTTTAGTTATTGATCCTCTTCTGTTAGAATTTTTTTTTTAAAGACCGGTTATGATTAATGTTAATTGTGTTAGAGAGAAGAAAGCACATCCAAGTTAGTAAGTCTACCACTTCTTTATGTACCAATTTTTTCTTATAGATGATTTCAATAGCTGAGCTTTTACTGTAATTAGTGTTAACTGTATTTTTTTGACAAATAATTTGGTTAAGTTTTCTGTAATGATATTTTGTTCTGAAAATATAAAATGAGAAAAATTCATAAAATGAGTAAATAGATTATGTTTGTCAATGCGATAATGCGTAGCTGTTAATTATAGATAGCCAAAAATTGTGTAGCTATTATTACAAGGAACACTTTTGTATATGAATTTTTACATTTTCTATTCTGAAAAAAGCTTGCTTGGTATGTTAATGTAGAGTTAGCTGATGCATGATATAAAAGGCCTTGGATATTAAAGTTAAGTTGTTAATTGTTTGAATTATATTTGTAGATGGGTGACTTGATAACCATTGTTTATCATTACGGAGGCAACTTTGTTACAAAGAATGATGGAAGTGTAGTTTATGAAAGGGACAACACGGATGAATTAACTGGACTGGATGAAGATAGATTGTATGTATTTTTACTGAAGGATTACTACAAAGAGTTCGGTTATACTGACATTTGACATTATTGAATGTTGGTGGCTTATTCTTAGTAGACCTTTAAAGAGTGGACTGAGAGCACTTTCACATGACAAGAAATTGTTAGAGATGTACTATTTTACAAAAATGAATCAAGGAAGAGTCTACTTATATTTTGAGTATAGAGTTTTTCAACCTCATAATGATGAAGTATCTGAGTTAATAGAGTTTACTTCCATTGCTCTTGAAGAAGACAATGATACACCTATCACCATACCAAATCCAATAGGAAGCCCAAATGATGTCTCAGCTACAAAGTCCAATGAAGAACCAGCAATCCAGGCCCAACTCGAAGCACTAGTTCAAGCCCAAAGAGATCCACCAGCTCAGGTCCAATTTGAATCACTAACCCAAGCCCAACCTAATCCACCAGCCAAGCACAACTTATCTAAACCTAAGCTCACCTCAACCAATTTCACCACCACTAACATCAAACCCAAACCCAAAGGAGAAGGCTAGAAAACTTTAAGAAGAAAAGGAGAAAGGAGTTGATGAGGAGCCTTCGAGCCGTAAGAAGTCTAAAATTACAGCAAAGTTAAAAAGGGTCTACAAAGAATTCACTTGTACCTATTGTGGTGCTAAAGGACAGACAAAAATAAGTTGTGCTCATAGAAAAGTTGATGATATTGCCTGTGCTCTTGCTACTGCAGCAGCAACTGTTGTAGCTAAATCCAAATTCCAAGATGCAGCTAACACAAATGCACCAAATGATGCTGCGGCAACTGTTGGTATACAAACTGTGGATGTTTCATAGGCTTCAGAGATTGACATCACCCAACTCACTATTTCACCGCTAGAAATGATAGAGCAAGTAACATTATATAACACATTAATTAATTACATTTGTGAAAATGTCATGTGTTTATTCTTAAACTATCAAATACTTTCAATTATATGTAGGTGCCTCCACCTCCACCTCCACTCACAAGGCTAGATAAGCTGCCGCATAAAGGAAGAGCAACTCTGGGTGTAGACCCAACGCAAGGAGTTAGTTATGGGACAGCGTTAAAGTTGACAAAATTTATGAAATTTGTCTCCACTTCGGACACCAAAAAAGAAATAGAGATTAAATTATATTGTCTTTTGTGGATGAATTGATAAATGTAATCTGAAGTTGTGTTTTGAGGTTATTTTGTGTCTATTTTGTGGCTGAAATTTATGTCAATGGTTGTTTATATCTTTTGTCATGTCTTGTACAAGACTTTATTTTGGAACCTTTTAAATAGTCCTTTTGTTTGTGTTTGTAATGATGGTACTCTAGACATCATTCTTGATTTATCATGTGTTACAATGGTCATTGTCATGACTATGATTGATCTATAAAATCAGATTCAAAGGTTTATTATTATATATTTTGCAATTTAGAGATTTGGTATATACATGACAAGTTAGTTCATTAATATTATTTGCATATTTATAATATACTTGATCAGTCTCTTGTTTATCCTTACCATTTTATTTTTATAGGTTTAGTCACAACTTCTAATTTACAAAATCGTATATATTTGTAATATTCTCACTAAATTTGCAGGTTTAATCACAACTTACAATTTATAAAACAGATTTATATTGAAAAAAAATATAATTGTAATGACATTAATTCAATTTCATTCATCACTTTCCTACACTCAAGTCATAGCCAATGACTACAACTACAAACAAAATAAGAGAAAAGCTCAAAATACTATTCCATACTTTTAAAATTCTATTTCAGATCCTCCAACCCACATTCATCTTCCAATGCTTAATACTATTTTCATTTTCATGTCTCCCAATCATGTCTTCTTCTTTCTTGTCATTTGTCCACACAAAAAGTTCATACCATTTATTTTCAAAAGTCTGTCACAACAAGAACCACAAAATAAATTATACATGTATTATAAAAAGAAGATGTAAATTCAAGAAGGAAGCCATTAAAGAACTTATATTATAGTTTGAACATCTAAAAAATGGTTTCTCTGGATTTGCTTTTGTTCCAGATCAGTGAAAAACAGGACGCATCCTATAGCCATACCAGTGTGGAACCTTTCAAACTCTAACTCAATTTGAATTCTTTTCCAAACTTCCATGTGAATGAGGCCTGTTGCAGCTTCTAGAACTTTGACGAGTACTCTTCATCACTTCATCATATTCTCTAACATCTAAAAAACAATATCAATTTGAAAATTTGACACTTGTTAAAGTTTTATGTTCATTAAAAGGGGCTAGTTAAGTCTAATTTTTTTTCCATGTCAGCAAAGTTTTATCAGGCCACATAATGAATTCACATGTCACTTAACATTTCAAGTACCGTGCTGTTAATGGAGATTAATAGAAGAGCTAACGTGAGTTACTTATTAAAAATTAAGGTTCAAATTAAATCAATTGAAATTTCAGAGGCCAAATTGAATCTGTCCTCAAATTTGAAGGTCCATTTTGAATCTCATAAATAAAAGTTTAAAATTTGTTTAGAACTAATATTCTATCAAAAAACTGTGGTATATAAAAATTTTCCATTTTATCCTCTAAAATACAATGTTCTAAAAATCGGACTAGTTGGTTGAACCGGTCCAATAAAAAACCGGCAGTAAAAACGATCCAGTGTGCCTCTAATAACCGTCTCTTGAAAAATCGCTATTAAAACTGTCGAACCGGCAGGAAACCAATTGGTTGGATCGGACCGATAACCCGCCGGTTCTTGTTAGACGCTGTTTTGATTTTTTTGAGGGAAAAAAATCCCAATGTTGCGTTAATGCGTTTACAGTTTACACCCAATCGTGGATCACTCTACTCTGAATCAAAGTTAAATCCCCAAACCAAAACCCTAGGTTCTCCCTGCAACATTTCTGCCGCAGTGCTGCGGCCGTCCGTGCTGTCGGCGTCGTCCGTGGCCAAGCCCTCTCTTGTAGCTCAGCGTCCTCCTTCCCCCTGTCCTCCGTCCGTCCTCCGTGGCTTCTCTGTTTTGTTGGCTTGGAGCAGCTCGCCGTGTCGTCGCTCGCCGTCGTCTCCCCGGTCGCCGTCCGTGTCTCCGTCGAAGGTTAGTGTCACTGCTTTCACTTCTTCAGTTCTTGTTCGTGTCTCAGTCTTCTCTCCCCAGAGCCTCTGTTTGCTGATTTTTAATGTGAAATTGTGAAATTGCTCATTTTTGCTGATTTTGTGCTGCTGCTCTTTCTTTACTTCCTGAAATTTTTGTTGAAATTTTCTTGTTGCTGCTAAAATTGAAAATCAAATAATTGTTGAAATTTTTTTTAGGGATTAGGGATTACTTGTTGCTGTTTGGTAATGTTTGTTGAAATTTCAGGTTTAGTGTGATTAGGGATTACTTGCTGCTGTTGAAATTTTAAGTTCAGTGTGACTAGGGATTACTTGTTGCTGTGTCGTAATGATCGTTGAAATTTCAGGTTTAGTGTGAATGTGTGATTAAGGATTACTTGCTGCTATTGAAATTTCAGGTTCAATGTGATTATCACTTGTTGCTGTACTTGCTGCTGTTGAAATTTCAGGTTCAGTGTGACTAGGGATTAGTTGTTGCTGTTTTGTAATGTTTGTTGAAATTTCAGGTATAGTGTGACTAGGGATTACTTGCTGCTGTTGAAATTTCAGGTTTAGTGTGATTAGGGATTCCTTGTTGCTGTTTCGTAATGTAATAATCAAGAAGCAATTGCTGCTAACAATGCATTTGTGATTAATAACTTGCCTACCAATCCTCCTATTTTGATTTTGTTACTTTTAAATTTGCTCCAGTCCATTTACAGATTCATAAACACGGATGAAGTTGCATTTGTTAATAACTTCTATGTTTCTTTTGCTTTTCTAGGGTTTTTAATTGATATATAGCTTCAATTCAGTCACTATTTTTTTTGCTGATCTGCTAATGGTTTACCATTGCTGCTTTTACAATTGCTTTTAGATTTGTATATTTAGTATTTACAACCTAAGCAATTTCTTTCTGCTATTATTATTATTATTATTGCTTACCGTATCTGTTTAGTAGTACTTTAATGTACTGATTTTGCTGTTTCTAGTGTTTAGTTTAGTGTCATCACTGCCTTGCTGAATGATGTTGCTAATGTACTCGTGTTGCTGTTTTAGTGTTTTGATAATGTGTCGCTGTTTCATTGTTGCTGTTCAATAATATACTGGTGTTGTTGTCTTAGGGTTGCTGATGTACTTTGGATCTTTTAATATTTATATTAGACTATAATTATATTCTAGGGTGTTTAATTATAATTTATATATTATTTTATTCTAAAGCGGTTTTTCCGGTTGAACCACCGGTTAGACCGGTTGAACCAGTAAACCAGTAAATCAGTGATTAGGAAGCCAATCGAAGCAACTCCGTCGACCTTCAAAGACTACGGTCAGGTCATCGAGGCTTCGCCGGACGGCGACGAGTTCGGCCCCAATGATGCTCAGTTGGACCTTTCCAAAGGGATTCCCAGGTTCCCTTTACCATCACCAATTTTTTACTCTCTAATCAAGCTTCAATTTTTATCAGTTCACAAGTATTCTAATTCCCTTTTGATACACCCTTTTGCTCCTTGTTTATTCTGGTTGGATCTTTTTCTGTCTGCCTAATTAGCTATATATAAAGTGCAAATCTTGGATAATGAGTATTATTAGAGGTTTTATTCAACTATAGATTAGTTAACTTGTATTTGATTAATCAATGAGAGGTGTTTTGTACAAATCTCTGTTCCCAATTTGTGTTATATTGGCAATATGTGAATACATAAGCATGAATTCTTACTTCTGATTCTGCATTGCTATGCATAGTGTTTGTCCACTAGTTTAGTTAAGTTCAGTTGAGATAGTGATTAGATTCCTTAATTTTAGGGTGATTTTGAGCTCCAACCTATGCTCCAACTTCTTGAAATGACTTGGTATATAACAGGTTTTACATCATGCATATCGAAAATCGTCCGCTGAAGTTTTCGAATATTACACATCATGCAAGTGTGACACAATGCCTTGGTTCTATTGGTGGCCATGCTTGGTATCTTGGAGTTGCTAAGCCATCCATTGTTGAATCAGATGACATCAAGGATAACGCCGGAAAGAAGATTGTGCAATCACGATGTGGCCATTCGTACGTGCCTCCTGCCATTGATGATGTCCAAATCTTCAAGGTTTCTGGCTCCAAATTTCTTAAGCTTAATCGCGGGACATGGCATGCTGGCCCTATATTTAAAGAAGATGCAATGGACTTCTACAATCTGGAATTGAGCAATACAAATGTAAGTTTTTGGATTTCCACTAAAACTGAGACTTCACTTCTGCTTGAGATTAGCCACCAGATTTAGAGGGAAATGAAGCCAAGTTTGATTGTTTTATTTTATCTTTTTGTTCATGCACAAGGTAGATTTTTCATGTGACTTAATTCTATGTACAGGTGATTGATCATACCACACACAGCTTCAAGAAAGATAATGGAGTGGCCTTTTTGATCGATGATTAATATCATAGCTTCCTCAAAGCATTTCAACTGATTATGTATACTGTGTATAATGTAATAAGAGTATAATACCACTCATGATGCTGTAGTACAATTTATGAAATTTTAGTATTGTGCTTCAATTAGTGCTTCCATTTTACATAAGCAAATGCTTTCCTATGAGGTTGTTGACTATTTAAATAAGACTATATTCTGATTTGCCATCAATAAGAACTGAGCTTGTCTATGGTGAAAAAGAATCCCTGATTATGATAGAATTTAGAAATGGGTCATTCATAAAATTCATAATAGTCATCAGATATATAATATATTGAAGGATACAATTTTGTTTTAGTATCAAGATAAACTTTCTCAAAATATGTGAATAACAGTAGTTTTGAAAAAGTGACCAAATAAAAGCCTTAGTTTATTGCAAGATGAATATTGGAAAGAGTTGTTCTACTTTGATTTATTTCCAGAGCACATAATCTGATGTAGAATGCCATAATACGTTGCTATGAGAAGAAAATTGTTGCTGTGACATGGAAATGAAAGACTAATAAAAAGCAATCAATCTCCACTGTAGAAGTTTTTACAGCAAATAACTCTTGAAATGAGTACTATGCAAATTTGTGAATCTAGCATTTATAAATCACAATAAATTCACCAAAAATAAACTATATCAAGAGATCACACAGCTTTTGTTTACTGAGACAGATTGCTCTATCCTAAAAAAGAATGAAAATAAAGGTGCTATAATTATCAGAAATTTCAATAGAAGTTGCTGTCCTATCTGGCAGTGTTTCAACAATGAGTAACTCATTCAGCAGACCCCATCAACTGCAAAACAAGAAATTAAGATGGAACTTTATAATTCATTTCAGAGGATATTTATACTAAAATATACGGTGAGTAGTGTCTCTCACCTTGAATATATCTCCAAACATCCCCATGGGATTCCTTCTCTGTACTCCAAAAAACTTCTCTGCAATGTCATCTAGCATCTAAATCACAATTTTTGCATGTCAATTGCAGCATTTTAGCATCGTGCCAAGACAAAAACGATCAATAAGTATCGAGTTCGAGTGTATTGGATGTGTGATCCAAAATCATTCGCAACCGCTCACTTTTATTTACAATATCAACATTATATTAAAAAAAAGTAAGAATCACTGGTTGCACATACTCATAGAACACATATTAAATGTGTTTGAGGATCATGCAAGTTAGCCAACAACAAAAGATGATAAAACTAAAAATGGCTTGGTATTGTGAGTTAGCTGACCTCATGGAATGCAGGTTCCCTGTCAATACTTGACTTATAATTTACTCTCAACATATTAAAAAGAGGCAAAGCATCTCTCTCCATCCTACACCAAATTAGAAAGTTATGAAAATTCAGAAAAGTTTGCATGTAGCATGACCAATGAAACACTACAATAGAAAGTATGCTTCATTATTTCTAAACATAGAACACAAATTGCTCAATGAATCAATGAAGCATCACAGGCAGCTTACGTTTGCAAAAGATAAGTGATGAACTGCATTAACTCTGACTTTGGGAACTCAATCTCGGTGGATTCGATTTGTGTCTTTACCTCTTCAACTAATAGGTTGGCATCTCTCAAATTACCTTGACACAAATACCTGTCATGCATTAGGAAACCACAGAAAAAATAAATAAATAAATAATCATAAAAAGAAAAGGGGAAAAAAATATCTACGGACTAGAATTGCAAAGCAAAGAGCAAAAATGTTTAATTTTTTCAGAAAGGATAAGTTCAAAATTGCTTGCAAGTTTGCATGTCTCAACAGAATTTGTGAAGCTCCTAGCAAGGAGAAAAATAAAAAAGGCATGGAAGTGTGTACCTTGCCCAGAAAGTTCACCAGAGTAGAAGCAAACTTCTTTGGATCATTTCCTCTCGTAAAATGATATGTTACTTTACCTATATCCTGCATTTAAAAAGTGTATTGATATTCATTCAAGTGTAAGTGAAGCTTTCCACAGCAGAATGCAAATTCATAGATCTATCAGCTCCAAAGAAGAATAAAAATGGAGCTGCTTCCCTCTTCCAGAAAAGGAATTCTATCTAAACCCCAGAACCGTCAATTATATTTTATTTCAAAACCCAATTAAAAACGAGCCACCATTTCTTACTTTTCAGACATTATCCACCGCTTTATCTGCTATGCAATGAGCATTTACATTATTATCTAAACTGTGTTCCAAAAATACTTCCTTCAAACAAACTGAGAGTACATTGGTGAAGTTTATATTTCTTCCTCTCATCTTATACCTAATTTCTTTTTTAATTATAACATCTGCCAAATTTCTATGACGGACAGTAAACCAAATCATCCCAAATCATCAATGTTTATTTGTGTTACGTCAATTTTTTTAAATATTCAAACTAGAAGAACTTTTACATATCTCCACTGACATGAGTTTCCCCCCACAAAAAATCATGCACAAGACAAAATTCAAACACATGTTGGCAAAGCAAAAGGGGCTTGAAACAAACTCTAGAGACACAGGTATGGTCATTAGATTTAAGAGGAGTGACAATGAACAAGCACTTGAAGCACCATTTTGAAACATACCGCCTCAGGACTTTCCGAATATATGTATTCGGCTAGCATAATGTGCAGTTCAGGAGATCCATTACTATCTGCTCCATATTCGGCTGACCATCTGAATAGTGAATACAATACCAACCAAGCCAGAAATATTATTCAGAAGGAACATGTGATTTTATATATGGGATAAACTTAAACAGCACATATGCTGGATATTTCTATTTTGTGAAGTCTCACCTGATAGCAGCTTTTAAGAATGAGGAACAGCCTTCAACACGTGCCTTTGCCGTTCCGATGTCTTCAGAAAGCTGCTGCACATCATCAACATCCCACAAGTGTTGTGGCAGTGGAACCCGAGGAAACGCCTGATAGATTTTCTTGACAAGATCTATCATTGAGATTCATCAGTAATAAGTAGCAGATTTCATGGTTATTGGTTAAATATTAAGAGAGAGAGGTATGCATATTTCTTTTCTACACTGACAAAGGGGGACCTTAAAATCATTTAAATTTCGACATACGTAGACACAAGAGTAATAAAACACTGATAAAAGACAAGATTAGAGCGCACCAAGTGTTTTTTCATCATAAGGAATTTTCCCTTTCACTAAGGTCTCCACATACATTGAAGCAAGCTCTGCTCCGCATGTAACCTTAAATATAGAGAAATGGAGCATTAGGCTTTGTCGTTTGTCAAATGTAAAAATCATTGAAGAACAATTCATCATAAAAATTAAAATTTGATTCCTGATTTTAAAATATGTGAAAATTAAATAGAGCAATCAATCTAAATAAAAGGACTCATGATCCTCCATCAACCATTTTCCCTTTCCCACACCAAAAATGAAAAAACAAAAAAATGAGCTCATAGAGTCTCTCACAAACATCACAACAAAGGAAACAGTCATGCACAATCAACATCTACTTGTCTGATACACTTGCAAGGAAACTAGATAATAGTTATCCTATATGCCTAAATAAAGGTCAAAAAAGTATATCTAGAAAGGCATTGATATAGAAGATGTACAACCTGCCCATGAGTCAATTGAAGGCAAGCTCCTGAATGTAGGATATCTAATGCTTCAGAATACTTCTCAGCAGATACATATCTGCAGCAAAACATTTTTTCTTCATCAATGTTAACTTAAAATTGATGCACATGTATTAGTTAGTGGAGAGTTGGAGACCAAAGTAATGAAACTTCTCAAAATTATCCTCTTATGACTTAAACAAGCACATATCTATTTGGACGATATAAGAAAAGTACACTCCACATATTAGAAGAACAACAGGTTTTATTGGAGAATAAAAATACATAAGCATAGGGGAAGTTATATCCTAAAAGAAACAATAACAATACAAAAAAAGAAAAAAAGAAAGAAGAACATCAAGCAAAAGACTAGCAAAGCACCGTAGAGAGTTAAAAATTAAAGACTATGTTACACAAGGGATATAACAGGGAAAAAACTATAGATCCATGAAAATTCCAGCAACTCAATCTACCTATCGGCACCAAAAAACATCATAGGTTGTATACTGCCAAAGAAATTACCTTCTTTTCTCCTCCCTAAAGTCTAAAGTGGCATATAAGAATATATTCCAAACTCTAATAGCAAAATCATGATTCACCAAAAATAGCAAAAGCGTTCACCACATGAAACTACATTATCCAGTTCTTGAAAGGAGAGTAATTTATGGTTCTATCTCTGCTGAATTGCCTCCTACTAATGTTAAAATCTTCCTTCCATTAAGCTGCAAAGGATTAGCTATTCTAGGCTATCGACTACACCAATGAGCAACTGGCTATCTGATTGCTTTATGAGCTACTGCTATAAAGTATACACTTGAAAACGAAAGAGAATAACAACTGCAAAACTAATTACTCGTGGTTCAAAAGAGAGTCGAATACAATTAGTGGTAATAACGAATAAGTAAAAGTTAGAAACTGTATGAACCTGGCACTAATCGATTTGTACATTTGTTGAGCTCCATAACAGTTGCCCTCATTTATAACTTTCTCCAATTTTTCAATATTCTGCATTTCAGCATAAGAAATAGGAAAATCCTTAAAGAAAAATGACAATAAAAGAAGAGCATAGGCAACACAATGCTTATAAGAAGACCTAGCCCTTCAAAAAACAGAGACATTTGCAGAAACTGTGTGAGGTAATATGAACAACCAAAGATGCAAATAAGAAGAAGTCACAATGGGACCACAGTATTATTTATTTATCCAATTGTTTTGCATGAAAATACGTCAAGAGTGTGCAATTGTCACTACTGTAGAATAGTGCTACTGCTCCATGGTGCAAACAAGGATAATGGAAAGGAAATGGGGAATACCAAACACAGGATTCAACAGTAACTAAGAAGATAAAAGGGCTTAAGAAAACCAGAGAACGATTCAAAGGTGAAGTAAATGAGTAAAACGTAACTCATCCTATGCAGAATCTGTTTCCCTTTTAATCTAAACCTTTTATATAGTAGCAACAAAAGCATACCCGCTAGAAATAAAAAAAATAACATAATAATAGTAATAATAAATCAAAACAATGTCTTTGTGATTCAAGCAAATCAAAATCATCCAAAAACATGATTTTTCAGCCAAATCAACATCAGGTACTGCAGCAGAAAAAACGTTACAACAAAAGTTTCCTCTTTTTGTTGTTAAAGAAACAAAACCAATATAAAATCAATAAGCAGTAGAATTATAAAAAAAAACAAAACTTTTCGTTCCACTTAGACTACACAAGATGAAACCATGAAAAGGGCTAAATTACTAGGATGAGATTTTCACTTTTGTTCAGTTTGGACCCAAAAATGAAAAGAGAAGATCGATGGGTATCGTACCTCTTGAGCCGGAGGTAGTTCTAATCTTCTGGATCTATGCCGCGACATGGCAACGATGATGCTCTTTCCTGCAATCCCCTTTTTGATGGAGCTCAAGAAAAATTAGAGCTTTTCGGTTTTTCCCAAATGGAAACCAGACAAAAATTGAGAAAAATAAAAAAAGTTACCCTTTTGAAAATAAAAAAGATTTTCTATTTATATAAGGACCAAAGGGGTAATTTTGGCTTTTACCCGAGGGACTAAAATGAAAATTTTGGAGAAGCTTTTTAGGATAGAGCGAGGTTAGAGAATTTTGGAGGAAGATGGGTGGCGTTGGTGCTATGGTGAAGGGAGCTTCATATTCATATGCTGTGTTTTGTGGTAGCTTTTTGAGGTCTCCGAGGTTAAGCTTTAGCATTCATAACAAGAAGGAGAAGTTGTTGAAGTTCAGGAGCTTCTCATCAAAGAGCACATGTTCCTCTCTCCAACCACCAGATGTGTCTCGTTTGGCAAAAACAGCTCAAATTTCTCTCACCCCAGATGAGGTTTGTTTTCTTTCTTTGTGGTATCATGTGTTTTATGTTTCACTATTTTGGGGTTTGGCATTTTTTTTTCATTAGTTTGTTATTTGCAGGTTGACGAATTTGCTCCAAAGATTCAACAGGTGATTGACTGGTAAGTATGTTCCCGGAATCTTACTATTGTTGATAAAGCAATGATAACATCAGTTAGAATTTAGGTTTTAGTATGTTGGAATTTGAATTTAGTTTGATTGATATCTTAATCTTTGTTATATATAACTCATTTGAATTCAAATTATGAGGGTTTGTAAATTTGGTTGTTCAACAATTCATTGGTTTAGCCAAAGAATTTGCTACTTTTCTTTAAACTATGTTGCTTATGTGTTAAATTATTTGAAAACATCAAAGTGTGGAACAAAACATTCAGTTATGGTATAGCTAAAACCCAAGGAGGAATTGAGCAACTGTTGCAAATATTGGAAGCTTTACATTTTTGTATCTTAGAGGAATTTTGCTTGGTTTGATTATATGGATTGGTTTGTGTTGCAGGTTTGGGCAGCTTCAAGATGTTGATCTCCAAAGTGTTGAGCCCTCCATTAGAGCAGGTTCTCAATATCCTTCATCATTACTTTTCAGCTACTAGTGTTCACATGCTTATCTTTGATAGCATTCACTTTGATGAGTTGCAACATTTGCACACCAAAAAATATGGTGTTTTTGAACGCCAAATCTAATCCAGTGGTGAAAAATAGAAGTTTTGAGTGTTAAATGGATGCCGGATTAAAATCCGATAGTGATAAAGTAGGTGTTGCCACCGAGTACAAGAATTTGGCATTCAAAGATCATTTTTCCACCCGGATTGCAAAACAAAATGCAGCTTAAGAAATGGTTTATCCTAATTGATTCTCTTAAACATCCTAGTAATTACTAAATGAAATAAAATTGATTGCCTTTTAATAATTCAAGACATTGAGAGTAAATACGACTTAATTTAGAATGTAAAAAGCATGTTTACAGTTTATGATGAAAAGGATATCTTATAGTTGTCCGGTTCCATCATAAATTGTTACTGCTTAATATTAAACGACAATAGCAGCAAAACTTTATCCCACTAACTAGATAAGGTCGGCTACATATATCGAATAATGCTATTGCGTCCTATTATTTATCATGTGTGCAGTTACTACTTTACATTCATTTGTTGGAAATGCAAGTTTGATGCTATTGATGTCATTTAGCCAATTTTTTCAACTAGTTTTACATGGTGGAGCGATTGATGCTGTTCATATAATACATCCTTTTCTTTTCAATCATTTAAGAGTGTTTTCCTGTTCTCAATAAATTTTTCATTCCATGGTATGTGTTCTTTTACACGAGAGCAAACTAGGAATGGAAATAGGATTGATCATTGGCTTGCCTTCATAATTGGTAATTCCTAAACTTGTTTTTTCTAACGATATCTGCAGAGACCGAAAACAATTTGCGCTACAATGTTCCGGAAACATTTGATCACAGGTGAAAATGAAGTTATCCATTAATCATTATGTTTCAATTGGACATAGTTGAAAAACTGTTGATTCAAATGTGTTGGTTTTCGGTCTGTGCTTCACAGGGATGCGATGATTGGTGCTGTTCCAAGCTATGAGGAGCCGTATATTAAAGTTCCAAGGGTCTTAAGTATGGACTAAAAACTTTGTAAAGGTACTTGATTTGATACAAGGAAACAAGACTATGGTTTTGTACTCTGCATTTCTGGGTTCTTTTTATTGGAAAATGATCTAGCTCTTAATCTATATAACATTCATTTTTGTCATCATGAGTTTGTGTCCTGCCATTAGTCTCATTCTCATAAAACAATCATATGTGTCCTTAGTTCTCAGAAGGCAAGAGTTATAGCAATTGATGCTAAAACTAGCAGCAGACACTAAACTATGTTTTTTTTGGAGCATTTGATTGTTTTCATAAGTTCAAGGTTTTGTTTGCAATTTTCTAATCTCCAAAAAGAAAGAAACATTCTAGATATGTTCTATGTGCCAATCTTCTAAATTTCTTGATAACTCACCACTACTCTTTAATTTCTCCATAGCTTGTAGGAGCTTCTTGTTGTAAGATCCATTAACTCTATAGTCCCATTGTGCCTCCAAGCATGCTTTTTCATAATCATAGAATGGTAGTCCACCAAATCGGAAGCCATCAAGGGATGCATTTGGTTCTCTAAAATCTTTTATCAGTTCATCACATCTTCTCCCTAATTTTTCCAACTTAACATGGTTACACTGTTAAAGACAAGATTTTATAAAAATTACAGTACTGAAAGCAAGCTTTGCTTTCAGTTAGTGGCAGAAAAATTTTAATAAAAACAGTGTTAATTGCAGTGCCTATTTATACATTAAGCTATTTTAAGTTGTCCAATATATTTTTAGAGAACATCTAATATAATTTTCTTGGGACAAAAAAACACAAAGAGATAGATGTCGTGAATTAATTGGTGGATTGTTTGTAGACTAAAGAATTAAGGTGGTTTGTATTTTAAGGATTTCAGAACTTTAACTTGGCTATATTAGAAAAACAGGAATAGAGGTTGATTTTTCGGTCTCATTCTCTATTTTACAAGGTCTATCAATGCAAATATTTTACATTTTCAATCTTTCTACATACAGAAATAGGTAATAATTCATCTTAGAGTTAAAAAAATATTCTAGAGAGTAAAAAAGTTTTGGAGAAAGGCATTTTTTGAATGATTGGAAGGAGGCATTCAGTTAAAATCTTAGAGAACAATTAGATAAAACAAATTCAACCGAATGAAATTCAAATTCTCAACGGTTCACATAATTACCCAATTTAAATTTCTGAACTATTCTTACCAAATCAAAATTAGAATCAAGAGCTAATCACCTCAACATTCACACACACAGTAGTGCAGGCAATCATAAACACAAGCATCAAATCAGCAGAAGATATGGTTACCTGGAATAAGGAGAATAGTGAATGCTATTCAGTTACTTCTGAATATACTTTGATCTTTCAGTTCTATTATGCACCAATTGAGTTCTTGCCAGAATAGTGTAAAAGGAGAAAAATTTGGAGTTTAATTTAAAAGTTAAAATGTCCGTCCAAAATTAAATTTTTTTCTGAAAAATAATGGATGAAGACTTATTAGTCAAAGAAAGGTTACACTTTAAAATTTAAATGGTGAACCTAATCTGCAATAATTCCGATGCTAGGTAGAATTAACTCTCCACTGCCTTATTCAGTGTCCAACATCAGAAAATGCTTAAAAAATAGAAAGTCTTTATTGGACAATCTAAAAAACAGAAACATAAAAATAGTGGTTATGGTTTCAGGAACAATTCAGAGAAAGAAAGCAAGTAAAAAAAAAAAAAAAACTCATTTAATAACAATACTAAATTGGCAAATTTAAAAGATGAGAAATTTGAGAATCTCCAAAATCAAAATCATTTCTCTTCAAATAATAGTAACTATTGTAAAGTCTAAAACTTTAAATGTAGTGACTAGCCTCCATTGATAATGCTCCACTGCGACGCTACCTTATTCAATAATTTTTTTCCCTACTTCACTTTACTCTCTTTTATATTTTTCAGTAATGTTTCTTTTTTTGCTTAGGAGTTAATCTTTAGATTTTTTTATTTGATTGAGTAATACTCATTTTTATCCTTACTGTAAGTTTAAGATGGACATTTTATTTTATTGCATCAATAAAATTTGACTTTGCATAAAAAAAATGAAACCCTACTATTAAAATAGAGTTGCGGCTTGCACCTTGCGCTTCCAGGCAGACAAAATAAAAATTTTGAGTAAAAATTAAAAAATAAATTAAAAGTCTAAAATATAAAATTTTGACCTGATAATTTAAATTGTTCACTTGATAGAAATTAATTATACTATATATATATAAAAAATTAGTTATCAAATTAATTACTCATAATATACATAAATAAATATATAATGTCTGATTTGGGGTGAATGTTAATATGTTTCAAAAAAATAAAAATAATAATATTATTGAAATTCTAA
>NC_029780.3:117623899-117624514 GCF_000817695.3 Arachis duranensis | reverse complement strand
CTTTAAATTTTAAATTTATATATATAATAAATAAAAAACTAAAATTTATTTATTAGTGGTTAAGAAATACAACATTCTTTATTTAATAAGAAACATCTAAAAAAAATCTAATTTAATATTTTTTTTATATGCATATAATTTTTCTAAAAAAAAATTTACTGGTTTATTAATTTAAAAAAATTTTAAGAGATAGGTCGAAATTTGACACGTTATTCCTATGTTTATATTTTTTTAAAAATTAAAAGTTTTTACTTTTCTTTTACCTTGTAATTACTGAACAGATTATATAATTCACTTTAGGGGTCTAGGAAAGTTTAATCCTATTATTGATTAGGGTAGCACTGTATGGACTCCCATTATTTTCTCTCAACAAGAGAACAATTATTGGATCACATCAATTACCCACTACGAACCAATAAACTGCATATATAGTATTGGAAGATTTTCAAGTGTACCGTGGTACCGTCAGTAATTTTTAACATTAGTTTTAATTATAAATATTATATATTTTTTTATAATTAAAATTAACAATTAAAATTTACCGAAATAGTGATATGATGGTGTACACTTAAAAATTTTTCTAGGATTTTTGTTATTTTAGCTATTATTTAATTA
>NC_029780.3:117584968-117623640 GCF_000817695.3 Arachis duranensis | reverse complement strand
TTATTTTTTTTTTTTATAAAAGATATATATATATATATATAACTTGGTCGCAAACTATGATAACCAAGTGAATGGTGATTATAGGTGGCTATTGATAACTTCAAGTTCACTGACAAATATGGGAGTGATGCCTGAGAGTTAGAACTTAAAACACTAATTAAAATGTTAAGTTATATCTTAATTGTGTTTATGACTAATCCAAATGTTAAGTTGTATCTTAAGTTGTTTATTACAGTTGAAAAGCTTAACCAAAGTTGCAATATGTTACAGGTGAAGGAGAAATGTGTAAGTGGTGATTTTTGGGGAGAAAGGAGGTTAACAAAGATTGAGAAAGAAAGACAGTCCAAAACAGATTTATTCACTCAGAGGTGGAACCCTAGTTCTTTTTCGAGACTTTGCTAAGCCAATCACTCACTGTATTTTTCATTTCGATCCATTTTAATTTTATATTCATTTATTTATTTATTCCTATATTTTTATAGACTTGGAATTTTGAAATTGTCATTTTGAAGAAGGTATAATATTGTCTCAGCAAACTTATTGTTTATATCTGACATTTATCGCATATCCGACCTCTTTTTTTACCTCTTCTCTTTAAAGAGATCGAACACTATAAAAAGGGGTAATTTCCAATAAAAATGGACAGTTTATACTTATTTAAATAAGTGATTGCCTTTCCAAATTTCTCCAACTATTCCAACAATAGTTATCTACTCTATTATAAATACACTGACACCTTTCAAGTATAAACATGTTCTACTCTACTAAAAACCTGTCTAAAATTTTTACTAACTTAAACATCGGACCCTCTAGTATAAACACGTTCTACTCTACTAAAAATCTGCCTAAAACTTTTGCTAACTTAAGTATTGGAGGCTCTAGCAGATACCACCCCGAATGCCACATATAAAGGAATCCGGACCTCACATCAGACGCTGCCATACAAAGAGATCTAAACCTCACATCCAGACTCAAATCAACGTTTCGAATAACCTTCGAAACACTTATATTATTCAAGAACTTCAAACAATTCTTTATTTCTCACGAGAGATAAAATTAAACCAATAAAATAAACATGACCTATATAAAAAATTATAATTTTAAAAAAGAAAATACTAGACTGCAATAATTTATGTGCATCTTCCATTTCATAATATATGTTTTTTCGGTCATTAATTTTGCATTTTTTGTCAACGTTTCTTCTTATTTTTGGATTTAGCATTATTCTTCTTTCCCCTACTTGATCCTAAATTAATTCTTCTTGCTTCTCGTTTTTGAACTTTTCGTTTTTGAACCCGCTTCTCGCTTACATAATCATATACTAAATCATAGTATGCGGTTTCAAAGCAAAGTCCCAAAATTGAAAGTCATCACAAGGTGCATCTGGATCTCTCAAATTTTTTAATTGTTCATCACATCTTATTCTTAATTTTTCCTCCAACTCAACATCGTGACATAGCCGTAAATCCAAAGATTCAAGATGAGGACAACCATCAAGAATGGCGCTCAAGCCACTATTGTCGAAATAGTTTTTAACAAGTTGGAGATGGCGTAAATTGGACATATTTTGTGCAATAACAAATGCTTTTTCATTACCTCCAGCATTGTTGTTATACTTGAATGATTTCAGAAGAGGACAACCTCGACCTCATTGCTTCTAAAGCAGTTCCTCTAACAATGAAAGTTTTTTAGCCATCTCACATAATTTTTTGTCTGAAATTTGAGCTTGAGCTTGGCCTGCACTCTGTTATAAACTTTTTTTAAAGTACTAAACCTGGTCTGTTATTCAGTCTGGCCTGACATGAAGTCTGTTAAAAGGTTTGATAATTTTTTTTACAAAAATAAAAATATTATTTAAAAAATATTTTTTAATAAATATATTTATATGCAATATGTCATATTTAATATTTATAAAAAATTTAAATTTTAAAGTATTTAAAATATACAAAACTATTTATAATTAAATATAATAAATTTAAAATATCTCATAATTTTGTTAATAATAAAAAATTATTTATATATATAATTATGTATTAACAGGCCTAAATAAGTCTGACAAGCCAATAAGACTAATTAGTGAATTTGAACCTGACCTATTAATATAATAAGATTTTTATAAAAATTTGAGTCTGTGCTTATTTTATAACAGTCAAGCCAGATCAGGCTACAGACCCTGATAAGCTGCCTGACTTTTTTCCACCCTTACTCATACATCCACCTCTACTATTATTCTATTAGTATAGTTCTATATTTTTCTATGAGAATTTAAACTCCATGTAACTCTAAGTGAGCCAAATAAAATTGTCATCTGACCTAAGTCTTGGCTTCAGATACATCACATAATCAGTTTAGGCTTTTGATTTCTACTACAAAGGCCCTTTTAAAAAGTTTTCTCTCTTTTCATGTTGTCCATGTTAAGAGAAATAGTAATGTAGTAGCCCACACCTAAGCCCAAGTAGTTCTTACTAGACCAAATATAATTTAGTTGGCAGAGATTCCATCAGAAATATGTACTCATGTACTCATGTAAATACCAAAAAAAAAGAAATATGTACTCATGTTAATCTGGATATCTTCAATATCCATTGTTAATATAATATTACTTTCTTTCAAAAAAAAAAAAGACTATACTTGTATAGTATCACATTCGGTCAAAAAAAGTTGCAGTTTTCAGCCTCCAAACACTTAGCTTTGTTAATAATAATAAAAAAATAATCGTAATTTTTTTATATAATTTAATAGGCCAGCAAAGATAAGTACCCTGAAAAAGTTTGGTAAGTGCTAGTTGAGGTATACATGCATGAGTCTTTAATTTGACAATGCAAGACCAGCTTAATTATCATGTGCCACCATGGTTTGTTGGAATTGAAGTCCATTATACTTGGGACGGTTAATTAATGTGCCTTATCTAAGGGTTTTTTCGTTTTTTTTTTTTTTAAATTGGTGAACCGTTTATTTTATCTCTAATTTTAGCTTATTATGCATAGTGCACAAATTGAAAGTTGATTCCTATGAAAACATATATGCAGATTACTTGTGCAATAAATGATTGATGTATTGAAAATTTTCACCTCATATTTATGATTAAACAAGTGCTGGGAATGCACTAAAACAAGGTCAAATGAAGGGTTAATTTGAAAAGAAACATTATTCATATTAACACATCAAAAAAAGTATAAGTAGACAATAAAAATATTAAATAATATAAATAATAGATATATTAAATATTCAATTTATTAAATATGTGAATAGCTATTTTAATATTAAAATTTAGATGAATAATTTAAAATATAGTATATTTTACTTGAATTAAGTTAATTTCAAGACTTATTATTTATATTGTTTAAAAAATTTATTAATTACCTACATATAGTAGCACTAAATAATTATGATGATGATTATGTTATATATATTTAATTTGGATAGAAAAAAAAAATTAGTGGAGGGTGGTGACGGTATGTAAATGCACGTGTATATGCTGAGAACCATAAAATTGATCACTTTGATTATGAGAACATAGATTTGGTAGCATTATATAACTTATTAATAAATGAAATGGTCTAAGTGGGAATTCAAGTTATTCACATTCCATATTGAAACATATCAGTAATATGCATGTCATCGTGGACATTATCATCATCATTATTCGTTGCCACATTTTATAAAAGTGTAATGTACCTTATGGATGCATGATTGTCTAGATAGAGTATTTTTTTACCCTCTTTGACTTTTTGGAGTTGTATGTAAATAAGATTGAATAAACAACTGTGATAAAAAAGATTGGATCTATATATTTAATTAAGAAAACCAACCAAATTATTAACTAGGGTGAACTCCGATCCATTGACAAACTCTACCATCACTTTTACTTTTAATTGTGCTTTATTACTAAACCACCACTTTCAACTACGGGTGATAATAAGTAGGGTAGAGTAGGGTTTAGAGTCAACTCTAACCCTACACACGGATTGAGATTTTTATATAAACTCAATTCTACTCTATTCGTGGATTGTGAATATCTCAATCCTAACTCTATCCATTCTTAACCCACGGATTTTAAAAAAAATACAATATTATTATATAACTTGATAATAATTTAAAGTAGAATTGACTTTTATATAAAAAAGTATTAAATTATCAATTAATAATATTATTTTAGTGGTTAAGAATTTTTTTCATTTAGTGAGAAATTTTTAATTCAACATCCACTTAAAACATATTTTTATATAAGTATATAATATATACATATATAGGATGCGGGTTGGTCAAGTAGGGTTAAAACTCAACCAACACCCAACCCAACCCGCACGAAAATCCTACCCGCACCGTATCCTATCTACTATAGATTGAGTTGACAACCCTACCCGACCGAATGAGATCAGATTAGATACCCGCGAATAGAATACATATTGCCACCCCTACTTTCAACCACTACTTTGATGCTACCACCGTATGAACCACAGAGAAACAATTAAAAATTATTGTATTTTTCAGCATGACTTAACTATTACTATATAGACTGGATTTTGGGTAAGACCAACATAAAATAAAATAAAAAAAATACTAAGAATAATTTACTAGGCATCTTTTATGGTGCCTAACATTTACTCCTAAAATTCAAAATTTAAGAGATGAGTCCTACATACTTCATTTTATCTATACTTTTAGGCAAGCTAGACAACAATTTTGTAGGCACCAAAAAGGTCACCAATTTATTATCTGCATCCAAATATTGATACATAAACATTTAACATAATCAGGGTATAATTATTAAGGCTACCTCATTTAACTAACATCTAATTATTTTAACTTTTTAATTTCTGTTGATAATAACAATGAGAATTTTGGTTGATAGCACATCAAACTACATATATATCCAATGAACCACAAAAAATTTAGAAAGAAATTTTCATTAACCTATCTTACAACTTTTAGTAGTAGTAGTGGCACGTTGCTCAATTTGTCAAAAGGTATGATTCCCAAATCTTGCAAGCATCTAAATAGCTAGCTAGCTATATAGCTCTTTAAGAGATTATTAGAAACAAAATAATGAATCAAAACCCAAAACGATAATTGGAAAATTATATTAATTTTTTCATTAGGTTTAGAGCAATTTCAAAGCTTTCATATAGCTAACTAGCTTTTTCATGCATACACACCAAGCACTCTCACACATGCAAAATATATATATATATAGTAAATATTTTACTATCATACTATGAACTATATAGTAGGAGCCAATCAATTTAGCCATGATGGTTGGTTCTGTCCCGAGATACTGAATTTGGTGATCGGTTACCGTTGTTTGCACCACCACCAGAACCACTTCCTGACCCATATCCACCTCCATGAGCTCCGCCACTTCCGAATCCATATCCGTACCCGGATCCGGATCCAGTCCCAGATCCGAACCCATATCCGAAGCCTCTACCCAAACCTGTTGGGGAGCGGCCCGATCCGGAGCCATACCCCCATCCTGCCCCGGGTGCGGATCCCCATCCCCAACTGTAGTCCCAATTTGGACCATGACCTGACCCAGAGGCACCGTTAGGTGTCCCTGAGGAGGGTGCCCTACCACTTGACATGTCCCAAAAGAGTTTTCTTCCGCCGTGTCCTCCGGCCACGGCCGGGGAAACAATCAAGAAAACAAGAAAGAGAGTGTTGAATGATAGCATTGTGTTTTGGCTTTGTCTTGAGATATAGTAATATATTGTGACAAAAGTAGGGTTTTTCTTTTTGTGTGTTTTGTTGGAAAGTAAAAGCAGTAGTGGGTTGTGTTGTGAATCTTGTGAGGTTTGACACGAGGGTGGACACAATGCATGGGAGTGATGCCTTATATAGTGGGTTTTCTTATGATGATAACTCATCAAATTGGATATGACTCACAACACTGTAATTAAAACCCGTGAACGTGATCATGACTTAGTGCAACATTGCCACCCCATTTGCCTTTTTCTTTTTATTTTAAATAAATACTCAGCTGCAGTTAATTTTACGTAAAATTAATAACTGAAAACTGTTAAATAAAAATTTAATTAAATTAATCAAATAATTTAACAGTTCTTAATTATTAATTTTGCGTAAAGTCAATTATCTGAATTTTTATCTTTATTTTATTTTAGAATTGTCAATTGGACATAATTCTAATTTATTTTAAAAACTAGTTTAAGGAATGAAAATATCTCATACTCAGACATATTTTAAAACATTTATTCTTAAGAGATATAAAATTTGTAATATTTTCTTTATTTCAAAATTAAGAGAATAATTAAATAATAAATTATCATTTCTAATAATTTTTTATTTACAAATATTTATAAAAAAAATACTATGAATCTTAAATGCTATGCCTGAAACTATTAATGATATGAATATATCATGTAAATTAAATAGTCTAACTCACCCCTAAAAGATATCTCGAAAGGTGCATGAGGAATGAGTAAATAATATTTAATTAATTATATTGTTATTATACGGAGATAATGAGAAATGAGTAGTAGTCGCAAGCATGACCTTGAATTCCACCACCGCCTTTACCGGTAAATTGATTGATTCATCTATCATACGCCTAATACTACTTTCTTTCAATTGCAATTGCATCATTATGTCACTATTATTATTCTTCCTACAAACCTACACATAGAGATATTTTCAGGTTTTAATTTCATGTTCACCACATATACTTGACGCTTCTAGTTTCTTTCATAAATACCAAAATTGTACTAAAACCCAAATAATTTGAAAACTAATTTTTTTTCGACCGAAATTAAATTTAGTTAAAAGGAAAAAATGTGGCTAAATTTTTAATTGACTAATTATTTTAAAATAAAAGGTTGGGTTCGCTAATTAAATTGGTCAACTCCTTAACACAAATATTATTTAACTTCAATACCGTCTAATTCCCAAATTAGACTTAAAATTATAGCCGGCTTAAAAATATCTCTTTTTGGAAGTATATTGGCTCATAAAATAATGAGTAATTATTCTAATAATTTCATTCTTGTTAATAATATAACTGTAATTATACATATCTTATTTCGAGTTTAATTTATCTTAAATTATAATTTTGAGATTATTATTCTTATTATTTAATTCATATTGATTTTTTATCCCAAAGTAATTGTTGTGACAATTAATAAATATTAAATAAAATAAGTTTTCGTTGTTGTTTTTTTTTTTTTTATCTTTCTAACCTTACCTAAAAAAACGGCAAAACACAGACACCTTATCCTTTGAAAAACAAATAAAAAGCATTGTTGCTATTAATCATGTGTCGTGTTATTTATGGTAAGCTATACATGTTGAAGTTGAAGGTAAGCCAACTCAATATATAGTTCATATTATTAATGTATTAAAATGGTAATGGAGTAGGTGCTGATGACATTTTATAATGTTAAATGCTAAATTCTCTTCAAGACAAATTGAAATTAGTATGAATGTATAATAGTTCCCTTTCAATTTTTCATGCCAAAAAAGGTTCCGTGACTTTACCTTCTGAGATTTAGTGATATTGTAGGGATCTTATCCGTTACAGAATGACCATGATCGCGATGTGTATGCATGTTGCCCTTTCCTTTGTTTTCTCATATTTTCTTACAATAAATTATCAACTTTCAAATTAAGTTGGATTGATCTAGTAGTTAGCTCACTAGTCCACTTAAACAAGTGTCGGATATCGTGGGAAACCAAAAAAAATTATCAACTTTCAACACTGTCCCAAATATTTTAGGTAAGTATCAAAATTATTGTTAAACTCTTTTTTCATTACCTAAATGATTTTTATAATTATATCAAGTAATTATTAAACATAAAAGAAATATAAACTATGAGTTTACAATAAATTTAAAATACATATCTTTATTTTAGTGTAATCATTATATATAATTCACAAAATCAATCATTTATACATAACAATTTTTTTACGATGAAAATTCAGGTGTAGATAACTGAGAGTCGTTAGATGATTTGACTGATTTGACTAAATTTTCATCTAACAGCTCTCAACTATCAACTTCACGTAAAGTTAACTGTATCTGAGTTTTCACCTTCTTTTATATATAACGCTATATTATAAAAACAATAAACATAAAAAACTAATCACTCATAAAAAAATAAAATAATTTTATATTTATAAGTTAATTCATGAATAACATAATCAAATTAAATTAATATTGATTGAGATATTCTAAGACCGGAAAATGCCAAAAGTATGGTATATGGCTCCTGACAGTTTGGGTTTGGTTGTGAGTGGAGAGATGTTTGGCATAATTTGTGTTTCATTATGGATTCAACCCACCACTTGCCACTATCTTCCCAACTTTTTGATCTCCTTTTTCAATTCTTTTTATATAATATACATTAAAATTAATTTATATATATTTTATAATTTAACATATATTCTATATGAATATGTAATTTTTAATAGACATATAGTATAATTGATAATATATAAAATGAAGAGTAAGTACAAATAAAAATACCGATCATGATCTACACTGCCTCCCCATGCATTTAAGGAATTAAGAGTGATCATCAAGGAATTTAATGTATTATATGTTTAACATATTCTTTCTATCATCAAAACTATTAAGAGTGTTATTAGATATGAGTTATTAAAGTTGAAAATAAAATATCTGCCACTGTTGGCCGCATCATGCATGTCTCTGTCCCAAATGGGTGCTTGTCAATTTCTTTTTCGAGAAATGGCATTTCATAATAACAAGTTGCCATCTAGTAGGGTGGAAATATAATAAATATTTAAATTGGTGTTCAACCCATTTTAGATATTATATCTAAAATGGGTTGAACACCAATATAAATATGATATTTTAGTTATAATAAATTTTTGTTATTTTAGAAGTTTTCGAAATTATTTTATCAAATAAATTATTTTTTATTTTAATTAAAATTTTAGATATGTGTATTAGATAAACGAGTTTTTAATAAATTTTATTATTGGAGTGAAAATAAGTCAGATGATTAGACCTACAATGTGTAGTTGGCCTGATTTGGTTTAGGTTATAAAATAGGTCCAAATTTAGATTATTATAAAAGTCTTAATACGTTAATATATTAAGCCTAAATTCACTAATTAGCGTTAACGATCTTTAGGACTTGTTTGGTCTGTTAAATTCATTAATTAAATATTTTAAATTTATTATATATTATAAATATTTCTATATATTTTAATTACAGAGCAAATTCAATAACAAACGTGACTTAATATTTTAAACAAAAAAAAGTTTATAATAAACTACAAATCATGCTAAGATCAATTACCTACATGTGATTTTGTTGGGAGATACGGGTATTGTTGTGTAAGACTATTGGTGCAGCACTGAACAATGGCCTTTGCAGTTGGTCACGTGGGAGCATGTGGCCAACGAGTTTGGGCTACTTTTGAGAGAAGCCCACTTAACAAGTTGATCCATTTTTTGACTTTTTTGACTGACTTTGGGCCCATTTGCCAGACCTCAGTGCACCAGCCAGATGCAAGATTCCTTAATCCACTTCCAAAGTGGACCCCCCATTTTACTTCAACGTATATTTTGGCCCAAGCCATGTGCATCAAACATTTTTATTTATCCATGTTGTCACACTATTTTCAAATATTAATTGAGCGGAGATGTAGTACCCAAAAGAAAAAAAATTGGGTGGAGAAGAAAATAATTATAAGTCAGTGTCTTGTCACAGGGTAATTGTTTAAGTTGTTTAAATAGAGTTCAGATTCACCATAATCTATCGAATTAAAGGATACAATGAAAAAAAAATGTCAAATAAAGTAACAATTAGGTCTTAAAGATTTCGACTTCGTATTAATTAATTCTTGGAAAAAAAATTACTCATATGTATTGGTCCTCTACAATAGCAAACAATGAACATGTTATGTCCTATCAATTTATCACGTAAAATTTACGGTGGTGCATATATGTACCGTTAACTATTGTGATGCGTCTATTTATGAAAAATCATCATGTAGATAATAACGTTTGGAACAAAAACTTTATTTATTTTGATAGGATTTATAGTAAATAAAAAATAGTTGATAAATGTTATATAAAAATTTAAAAGATAATAATACTTTACTGTTTAAAACTATATCGTTTTTATGCTCATGTGGTAATAATAAGACATTTATTATTATAAATAACGAAATACATAAATAACTTTATTTTATTTCACATTATTTATGGACAAAAAGACATATATGTTTATCTTTTGTTATCGTAAAGAACTAATTGATAGTATTGGAAATTAGTATTGATTATTTCTTCCATGTAATGAAAAATGTTAGTCTTTTTGTGTAATTTTTTTAGTTATCTTCTATCCTTATTATTTTTTATAATAAGAGAAAAAGTTCACGATAATTTAAGAAGAATAATATATAATAATGACTGACATTTTCCATTAAAAATCAATAATATTTATTTATTTATTTTAGAAACACTCAAATAAAATTAAAACATTTTAAATTTTAAAGACAAAATCAGAATTTTGAAAAACACGGGAGCACTTAGATATACTTTGTCCATGGTATCAAATTTTTTTAAAAAAAAAAAGTTTGAATTGTCTCTCACAGTTTTAACATAAAAAAAATAAAAATTATTAATTTAATAGTTAATTTATTAGTTTACTTAAATAATTTATTAGACAATAATAAACTTTTAAATAAAATGAATTTTAACCCACAACAAATTAATACGTAATTTATCAGACTTAAAAAATACCAGTACAAAAAAAAAACATAAAAAAGTCTTAAAAAGATGAATAAGTATAATGCTAATTTGGGCATGGAAACATTTAAGGGTTACTCCACTCACATTAATTGCCTCTTTGGTACCATCCATTTGACTGTTATGCCCCCCAAAGTATCATCAATCCATACTCTTCTTCATATCCACGTGCCCAAAAAAATGAAAGAGGATGACAACCCTAAAGTTTGTCTAGCATATCTTGTGCCAAATCTTAATAGTGAGAAAAAAATATATAGAAAAGAGAGAGAGAGAGAATTACATCAATGGTATCTAGGGTATGAACTATGAATGAAGTGCATATGACATGTTGGAGTGAAATATTCTGAGTCTAGGACCAAGCCAGTTGTCAATAAACTACTAATAAGTAATAACCATGTGATAAATATTACATTAATATTCTTCTTGTTTATTAGTTTATTGAAAAAGAAAAAGGCATTTACCCAAATATAGCAGATTTTGTCGATGTTTTCATTAATTTTTAATTAGGGTCTATTGTGAGATTTACGTTTAATACAGTTTTCATTAAACCATACGAAAGTTAAATCTGACCTAGGCTACAAATACCTGTAGTGTTGATAAGTGTTGTCAGTTCAGACACTAACAGAATTCTAACTAACTAATAACTAACAGAATCTTATGTCATTCATACCTTTCATTAACTAATTCTCTAGTCTCAACCAACATAACTGTCATGACAGTAAATATATATATTTTTTCAATCATTTATAAAACTCTCGGCTCCAAAGAAGAGATTTGGTTAGCACTCAGTGCTTACAAGAATATGTAAAATTGATAAATTGGGGACTACCTTTCTGATCAATTGATAATTGTTACCACTATATAAGCAAAACATAAATAATAATGTATTGTTTCTTATAATGCATCAATGGAAAAATTTTATTGATCACAAGAATGAGGAAAGGTGCAAGGACAGATCATGGTTAGGGCAATATAGCTGGATGTAGGTGGAGAGGGTGGCTTCGGAATATGAAAACTAAAATTAAAAATGATTTTCAGATTATTTTAAAAGCATAGACTAATGAGTGAAATTCAGTCACCAAATGTTCACAAAATTATCATTCCTCATGTAATAACTAACCTTTTGGACCCCCAAAAGTTTGACACAATGAAAATGACATGCATTGCAACAAACGTGTTTAATTACATTTTTATGTAGCTAAAGGTATTTGTCAAGCAATTAAAAATAAAAAAATTGCTTTTGGGAAGGTTACTGTTGAAGTTACTGTTTATGTTAAGAAAACTACTTTTAAAATAGAATCTTACTAATTACTCTTATCTTTTGTCTCTAAAAGTTGTTTTATTTTATCTAAACCACGTTTCGGCTTTAAAATATTTAACCGAATATAAAGATCATTATTATTTTAATCGTAATGATTTTGGAAAACAATTATTTCAAGTTAATTCTTTCAAGAAATAGTTAAATACAACTTTGAAACAACCAGAGACCATAAGGAAGAGTTTGCGTACTGTGGTCCGATTCCGAAATAGCATTCATGGTAAATGAAAAACAGAACAATAAAATTTAACTGAGGTCAACATTTGAGATTTCACACTAAATCGAATTTCTTCTAAATGTGATTTGTGAACAGCGCGTAAATTCGTCTGGTTAAAAAAGAAGCTGAAGAATAATGTATTCTGTTCTCAGTTCTCGGCCTTTTTTAAACGAAACCTTGTTGATAACTCTCAAGACAAAGAGAGAGGAGCATATCAAACAAATGAAGATTGTTTCATATCTTTCGTCTCTTACTAATAATCCCACGCAAGTGAGAGAGAAGCATGGAAAACTTAGCAAATGAAATGAGAGTGTCTTTATCTTATTTGGGAAGAGCATGATGCCCAGTCTCATCAACAACTATTTTACACAAGCCAAACTTTTAATCAAGCCTACGAGAAAGGAAATTGCCAAGAATAGTGATGTATATTTGAAAGAATAATATCTCTCACCTTCTAAGTGTCTATTCTTTTTTTTCTTTGTACTATTTATCTATCGCCTTGTCTTTTTTAGCAGGTCCAAGAAGATGATCTTTTAATCACTGGCTTCATCTGCTTGTCTTCTTCAAGAGAAATCATACCCAAGTGTGATGGGTCCTCCAGCATCATCTTTGCTACAAGATAACCTGCAATAGACCATGTTTGATATTTTCTTGCCTGTTTCCCAATATATCTCCCGAGTTTACCATCATAGTATTCCGGCCACCCATCCTTCAGCAAACGACTCTCAGCAAGCTCAATTGCACGTCTTGCTATTTGAGGTCGCCCTGTTTTAATGCAAGCTGCTGTTACTAGCCACAGGAGCACTGCACTCGAGAAAAAGAAAGCCACCAAAATTCAATACTTATGTCAGATGTATGAATTATCAGCAATGCTTCTAGGTATAGGATAAGAATCAGAGTATCGACTATCGTTCAGTGAAAAAAGAACTGGAAATACTGTAGAATACATCGAAAAATATTGTCAGTGTAGTTAAAATATTGTGCTAAGGTTTGAAACCCACTGTAAGCATATTGTGCCTGAGCCCTGCGGCCAAATTCATGATCAGCACACTTTGTGGGATTAGAAAACAAAATTGTTATTGTTATATACTTGATATGTAAATAAAAGGGAATATAGATAGCTTGCTTTTTGATAATATATACATATTCTACAAAGAAGTGTTTCTTGTAAAGAGTGAAGACATAATTTTAGAACTGGCCATATAAATATAAGTATTTCATGTTATCGAACAAGAACAAGTAATTTCTTCAAGCCAAGTTAACTATGTGTAAAATGGTTGATCGAAAAAGATGAAAGATTAATTTAGTTTAAACTCATCCTAGATTTAGGTCAACATCAAAGCTATAGAATATATTTTATCAAGTAGCAACATAAGTTACAATAATCTACATTTAAAATAACTAATGAAGTTATATTGACTAAGAGTCAGTTAAATGTACTCTGAACTCTTAAGTTTAAACAAGTAACAAAGCAGCGAGAGAGAGGAAGAACCTGGCCAAGATCCTCCATTATGGTAACTCCATCTGGTATTTTTTGGATCACAACCAGTAACAATTCGCCACTCATGGCTCTCTATTGCAGGATAAGATATTTTTAGGGGCATTTCCCCAACCAACTCATCCCAACGAGCTTCAATAAGATCCATGATAGCCATTGATTGCTCTGGAGTCGCTAGAGAAGATAGAATTGCAACACAATTGCCTAAAGCAAACCATCGAAAATCCATCCGGGCTGGACTGACATTTCCAATAAAGTAGCCTCCACGGGTTGGCATAAAGTCAAATACCCACTCTGGGATTGAGTCAGGAATAACGTTGAACTTGTTGACGGCAGTATGTGAGTATTCCTCAGTCTTATACCGATAGATATCATTTAGTTGTTGGAAATCAAGCCAAAAGTAACTCCGCATGTGATAACTTAAAGCATGCAAACGCTTCACAATGCGTTCTACACATTCTTTTCCTTCTGCATCGTCTTGTTTGAGCATTGATAAAGCACATCGCAGTGCCATGAAGAAAAGTGCTTGAATCTCTATAGGATACCCATAAATGCCCTAAAAAGGTTGGAGAAATAATAAATAAACATGGAGGTTCTTCAAAAATAAAAATCACCAGAACATATAAGTGAATGCTTGTTCCCAAGGACTTGGAAATTACATACAATAACTAATAAAGGAATAAGGGCAAAACCTGAAACAAAAATAAATTGCATTTGCAAATTGGAACACCTTGAACTATAAAATAGCCAAGGTCCAACTTTGTAATATATAATGGAATGCAACAAGCCAAAAAGCAACCATTCTCATTGTCATATAACATAAGCAACAAATAAACTGCAAACTATGTCATACCATTCTTCGATCAATCATGCAACATCCGTCAGCACAAAGCAGAGTTGGGAAGGTATCAAAACCCTCAGACAGGCATAGAGTCAATATAAGCTTCATTCCCTTTTGACAATCCGGTGATTCAGCCAGAGATAAATCCCCAGTAGACTTTGTGTATGCACGAAGCAAGATAATCCACCAGAATCCAGAGTCAACAGGAGCAACTCTACCGATTGCACTTTCACCAAAATCTGCAATAAGAGTATCTGTTTTCCTAACAGGATCATGAAGGACTTTGAAACTAGCTGGCATTACACCTTCACCAAGCTTAAATCGATCTACTCTTTTTTCCCACCCCTGAAGATGCAAGGTCTTCAGCAAAAAGTTCTTAACAATATCTGGTTCACCATTCATCAGAAAGGCTAAAGCGCTTGGCACAAAATCTCGAACAAAGACCTATGCAAGAAAAATGTGTATCAATTAAGTTTCCATAGCTAAAATGAGTCACATTTTTCAAAACCTCCATAATCACACCAAAAATTAATAACAAGAAATCCAGACTTGGAATTCACCTGATCATAGTTCAGAACCTCCTCCGCTTGATGATCAACAGCTGCAATTGTGCCAACAGGTTGGCCTCTGAAATGGACTAGAGACCTCCGGAGGGATTCCCAGGCGTCAGCAACCATGGGATGAGGCTCAAAGGAATTCCGTGTTGAAGAGGCTGGCGTGTCAAAACCAGATCTTACCCCAGGCGAGTAAGTGTCATAGTTATCCATGCCCCCTCTCGCCAAACCAATAGACAGCTCGCTAAGCGACCTCTCATCGAATGATCTCTGCCTTTCAATATTCAACCTTGGCTTGTCAAGGAGACGTGAGAGATCAAAATCATCTATCTCAGAGATGGAGGCATGAGAGCCGATTTTCTTTAGTCCAATATGCCCGTCCATTTTCTCTACTTCCCCAACAACGGCCAAATGATATTATACAGAAATAGAAATTATCTACAACCAAACAAGAATGTTGAGAGAACGAAAAGCTGTCAAACACAAATCCAGGACAAGCACATTACTTATATCACCCAAATGAGTATAAAATAAACAATAAACAACATCAGAAACGTAAAGCACACTCAGAAGTCAAAATCAACACGATCCAATTTATTAAAATAACATTTCAAAGATAACTCTTCTTAACACTAAAGCTCCACGAATGCGAGTAAAATCTAAAGAAAAACCAAACAATTCCTCAACACGCTGTTAGCATAACAAAAAAAAAATGAAGCAAAATCTTTCAACTCTATCAAACATATCAACAAATTCACACAACTTAAAACAAAAACTAAACCACAAAATGAAGCAACAAACGAGAAAAACAAGTAACAGATCCAGATGCAAGAGCTAAAAGCCAAAAGAAAAGTGGAAAGAAGAATGAAACATCATCTCACGACTCGAACACCGAACTACGGCGAAACAAGGAATGTCTCTAAATGGAGATTCGAATTCTCAAGGATCGCAATTCATCGAGAAGCAGGAAAAGGAACCAAAAACACAGATCTGAGCTTAACCAGCGGGAAAAAGAATAGCGAATCGCGTTGTTCGAACCTGAGGGAGAAGCGAGGTGTGGCGGCGGCGGAGCGAGATTTTCCGGTGGCAATAATGGTGATTGTCCGGCGATTTCGCCGGGAAATGGTTGCCGGAGATTTAGAAGAAGAGAGTGAAGGGAAACAGAGAGGGGAAAAATTTTAACGTGAGCTCGAAAGCTCGTATTTATAACGCGGAGGAGCAATTTAGAGAGAGAAAGTAGTGAGAAATAGTTGAAGAGAGATAAAGCGTAGTAGCCAATCGGAGACCGTTTCACCCAGTTTCGTTTCTTTTCTAACAATTTCGTTTTCGGGAAATGGGGAGTACCGGTATTAGCCGGTTGCGGCAAGGAATCATCCACGTCAACAAAACGACACCGTTTTGCTCTTCTGTTCTTTTCCGACTCGTGCGTTTCTTCGTTTCTGATTTGGTAGCGAGGAGCATGTGTGTTTGTGTCTGCGTCTATTTATAATTTTGAAAGGGATATTATTAATTTTTTTAATTTTTTATGGAAATTAATTAATTAATTAATTGATTCATTAATTTGGGTTGGTGGGTGGATTTCTTAAATTGATCTGATTCTATGTGCCACGCCCCACGGTACGACAGCTACATTTCAACTTGCAATTTTCCTCCTATATAAAAAAAAAATATGAAGGAAATTGACTTCTCTTTGTGTACAGAGGATGAAAGAAAATTGACTTTTGAGTTTTGACAAAGCTTTTTAGATGTTTAAACCATGAAATATGTACATTTTTGTGTGTGTTCTTTTTATAATTTATTTATTTTTACAATTCGAATATGATAATTGAGTTATAGAGATACGCATTTAGTGCATAATAAAAGGAAAAATTAAGGCCCCATTGACTAAACAGGGATGGATATGGAATGATATTTATTATGTGTTACTTTAAATTTAACCGTAAATTTATTCAGATCCATTTGTCTTTGTTGTGTTACTAATAATTAATTATGCCGCATAAATGTAAAAAATATCATTCTATTATGTCAAATTTGATTATTTTAATAGTTAATAATTTTATTACAAAATATATAAATATATTGTTGTGACTGATAATTGTATTTCAAGAATATTTTTTACTAGCGATATTATAGAAAATTACGTAATCTACTATCCGAAAAAAAAAAAGAAAAAGAATATCTATCTTAGTAATATTAAAAAAACAAAAAAATAATCAAACTTAATGACTTTGAGTTCAAATGGCTATAACAAAAAAAAATCGTTACAGTTAGTAGTATTAAATATGTACCAATATTAAATATTTTACCCAAATCTTATTTATTGGTTAGTAATTACTAGTAGTATATTAGTATAAAATATGTAATGATATTAAATATCTTGTCCAAATATCTACTGGTAGTAATTATTACTTTATTAGTAAATATCTTATCCAATATTTACGGGTATTAATAATTTTAGAAGACTTTCAAATTTGTCTAACTGCCTTATTATGATAAACTTATATTAGTAACATATATAATTATTCATATATATTTATATTCATAAGTTTAAGCTTTTAATTTTGAAAAAGTAACTTTATTACATATGCATGGTATCAAAATTTGTATCACAAAATAAAGTATATATAGATTTTTATTATTATTAACAACAAAGTTAATATAAAATAAATAAAAAATTATACAAAATTCACACAAATACAAAAAATACTACTTTATTTTACATAAACTTTTGGATAAATGATTTTTTGACATGTCTAATATATATATATACTTGTTACCAATTTTAGCAGTCCAAGCTCAATTTTCATATTGCTCCTAATAATACATTATTCTCAACTAGTCTCATGATGTTATGATTATTATGTCCCTATTAAATAAATTTGGATCACAATCATTCATTAATTGACATTAAAATATAATGATATTGCATATAAATAATAGAAATTATTCTCCAACTATTAGAAAGACAATATTATTTAAAATTAATTTATATAACATAATATTCATAATTTTAAACAAATAACATCCGTAATTATATATTTATTATATTTTAAATTACACAAATATTTTAAAAATAATTAATAAATATTAAATAAAATAATTTTAAATTATTTAAGTTAATTTTTTATTATCTTCTAAATATTATTGTTTTCCAAATATGGTATAAACCGAGAATATGCCATACCACGAAGAATGCTGTGACACGTCCTTTATTATTCCATTGAGAATCCAAAAATTGTAGGAAAGTAAGAATATCAGTTAACAAGAAAAACAAATAAGCTTTGACGTGAGTAAAGAATCCTTGATCCTACTCTTACATTTATTAAATTATAATTTCTCAAATCAACCTTAGAATTCTCTTCTTATCTTATACATTTCCTTAGCTTTCTATGAATTCTCTTCATATCTTATACATTTCTTTCGCTGAAAGAGAGGTTATTAACTTATTATTACTTATATATATCGATCTACTTATCCAAATAGCGGAAATGATATGAAAAGACCAACGAACTTTTTATTCTCTTATTAGCTAGTAAGTCAGTATAAGAAAATTATCAGGGAGTGTGGTAATAACTACGTGAAGTCGTTTTTGTTTTTATTATTGTTGAAAAGAGCGTATTGAAAAAAAAAATTAATACGGTGAAAAATCAGGTGAAGTCAACTTTACGTGAAGTTGATATCTCAGAATCGTTGGATAAAAATTTAGTCAAATTAGTCAAATCATCTAACAACTCTCAAGTATCAACTTCACGTAAAGTCGACTTAAAAAAAACTTTTATACGTATATTTAATTATATAATATTACATCCGTAAATTAAAATTAATTATTTTTTATATTAACTACAATAATAAGGATCATCCAAAAATTAAATATAATTAAGGTAAAAAAATTGAGATTTTACACGAAATTAAAAATATAAATTAAATACTTAAAATATGAAATCATGACAAGATTTAAATAATAAAATTGTCAGACTTAATACAAATTTTATAAAATTGATTAATTAATTTAAAATTATAATCTCAAAAAAATTTAAGAGTTAAAATCAAGATTCTAGTTACTATATATGTAATTGTATAACTGTTTAAAATATTTTATATTATCAATCTATCAAAATTAAATTTTTTAAAAATGACAATCATAATATGTAATACAATATAATTGTCAGCGGAGGATATAAAGGGGACTATTCACAACTACATTAATAGTCTAGTTAAAATTGGAAGAGTTGTTAAAGATATGGATCAAGAGATGGTGGAGGGTACCAGCCGTTCAGTGGCACCCAATGCACCATGAGAGTTCTAATGTGGAACTGTAGGGGTTTGGGGAGACTCTAATAATCCACAAGTTTAAAGGGATGTGCCAATTTCACTCTCCCGAAATGATTTTTCTCTGTGAAACTACCAACCAATCTTAAATGGTGAAACGTAAAGTCAGATCATGCAGATATCAAAATTTCACATTAGTGGATCCGAATGGAATATCAGGAAGAATGACTTTGGTATGAAAAGATCATGTGGAGGTACATATTCTATTTCAACTCTTTTTTCATAATTGCTTCGGTTAAAGATGAGAATAAGAATGTGAGTGAGGGTTGGTTGGAGTTTACTTGAGCATTAATGAGCGGACTCAAATCAATCAATTCAAATAACTCTTTTCTTGACTTTGAAGGTAGCTTTATCATGTTGGGTAACTTCAATGCAATACAAATTATGGAGAAAAGGAGGGAGAAAATATGATGTTTGATGTTTCTATTGAAAATTTCAATGGTTTCATTGACGATATCAATTGATTTATTTTGGAATGATAGGATAGCGGTTCACATGGTCAAATAGGAAGGCTGGAGAGGTGTTAATTAGAGAGAGACTTGATCGTTTTATGGCTCGAATGGCCTGAAGGGAGATTTATGTAGATGCGGTGGTACGAAGATTATCGAAAAATGGTTTGGAACACATTCCTATCATATTTGATTCAGATTCTCCAAGATAGTTTACCAAAAGAAGATTTAAATTTCAAGAGCGGTGGTGTGAGATGGAGGATATAACAGGGATGGCAAAACTCCCCGAGACGCGGGGATCCCTGTGGGACTGCCCCGAATGGGGATCCGACTATGGAGAATTTTTCTCGTGGGGATGGGGACGCGGGACAAAATTTCCCTGAGGCAGGCGCAGGGACTCAAGCGGGGATCCCCGTCCGATCCCCGTTAATCCCCGAAATTCATAAATTTACTGAATTGTTCTTAATAGTTTATTTCTCACATATGTTTTTAGTCATTTCACACACACACACACAAATATATATATATATATAAACTCAAAATTCCTAATCCTCATTTGCATAACTCTTCTTCAATTCAGAAATTCCTAACGTTGTCCATACTCCATCCAACCTCTCTGCAGCCACCCTCTCGCCGCTCTCCCTTCTCACCGCATCGTCACACCTCACCGTGCCATGATCTTCACTGTGTTGTGCTCTCTATTTGCGGCGTTCCTTTCCGTAACTTTATCGTCATGTCCATTCTCCTCTCTGTTACAGCGTCTCCCACCTTGTCCACTTCTCTATCCTCTGGCTCGCTGTTGCATTCCCCCACTGCGTCATTTCGAAAGAAGTCACCATCTTGTCGTTTAGATTTTTTGTATAAAATCTTGTTATTTTTGTATAGAATGGATACTTACATCTCTATTCATATGGAAATTAATAATTAGTTAGAACTATCAGATAGATGGGGAATGGGATCCCCGCGGGGAATGGAGCCCTGTGGGGAATGGGGATGGGGAGCAATATTCCCCCACGGCGGAGAACGGGGGCGGGGACGAAGAGTAAATCTGGGGGCGGGGATGGGGAGCAGGGAGGCATCCCCCGCCCCCGCTCTACTCCATTGACATCCCTAGATATAAGGACATTGATAGCGAAAGTTTGGAGTATGGAAGTTAATGGCTCACATATGTATATTTTGGCACATAAATTGAAGTGTTGTAGGCATCGTCTAGTGCAGTGGCAGTAGCATAATAAATCCAACTCTAATAAGGTAATTGAAAAATTAAATCTTAGGTTGGAACAGTTGAGGATAGCGGGTTATTTTGGTGGGCTAAAGGTGTTAGAGGTGGAGAAAAAATTAGAAGAGTAGCTAGCAAAAGAAAAAAGTTTTTGGAAGGAAAAATCAAAATGAAAGTAGCTGAAACAATATATAATAGTAGTTCTCAGTGATCACTTTCAGTACTCAACAAATTCATCATTCAACTCTGAGTTCCAAACTCGCCTTAAACATCATCAGTTCTCAAGTCCTCAAGTTCATCATTAATATAGTACTCCGTCATAGTGCCCAAGTCAACTAGTTCATCCTCAGTACTCCATAAATCTAAGTCTTCGTCTTCTAAAACTCATAACAGAAAATTACCAATTTAAATCACTAACTCATCTTTACTAGTCTTAGAGTCTAATTACTAGTTAAGAGCCTTAACTAGAAGTTAAAGAAGTTTGGAAAGTTAGAGAACCGTTGAAAATAAAGAAAAAATCATTTTTCAGCAAAACAGGAGTCTCGTGTGCGCAAACTTTTGTCCCGCATACGCACATGGTTGAAAAAGGATGGTCGCGTACGCAAGACCCTGCTTGAGTACGCGAGTATCCAAAAACAGAATAAAATCCTCGCCTCGCATGTTAAAAACTTGTGTACGCATGCCTCAAAATACATGCTCGTATACGCATGCTAGTGCCCGCAACCGTGAGAGCACTTGGCAGTGGCCAATGCTCGTGTCGCGTGCATAGATCTGCGTACGCATGCACTCCCAGACTTAGAAAATTTTGTAAGTTGTAGAAATCAGATTTTTATACCGAACTTCAAACGCGCATAAGTTTGTCAGTTTAAAAAATTTTCCATCCATTATTCGAACAACTAAAAGCTCTCGGACCCAACTTTCACTTAAATCAAATGTCATAAAAAACAAAGGTCCGGAGGCTATGTTATAACTGGTCAAAGTTCATCAAAATTCAAGTTTTACACAAAATCATCAAAGTCCTCTAGTTTCCAAAATCTCAAAACCAAACCAATCAAAACCTACTCAATTTCATCACCAAACACTACCACGCACTACAATTTACTATTTCATTGCACTTCAATCACTTCCACACCTATTTCACTCAATTTTTTCACCTCTTTCCACCATGATTCAACAAAACTCACAATTTCCAAATCAAGAGTTCAATATTAACAATTTTTGCACAATTCAACTCTTCATAAATATCATTTATCCTATATCATCATTAATCCTCATCATTATCATCATTTAACCCCAAAATCAATAATCAACATCATTCATTAACAACAACATCATAATCTTATCGAAATTATCACAATCGTTAAAATCATCATATATTATCAATTCAACAATTATCAACAACCAATTCAATCCTATCCTAAGGTCTACTAGTCTAAGGTTCATGAAACATTACATATTACATAGAAAACTGAAATCATACATTGACTGATTCCCAATATGCACAAAATCACTAAATTTGATTCCAACAATCTTTCAATCACTAACAATTCACCAAACTCAATTCTAATGCTCCCAATCAACTCCAATAATCACAATTTCAAGCTATACATACCAATATTACCATAATTAATACATAGAGTTCACCAAATTCACAAATCTATAAGGGTAAAGAGGAACCTTACCTTTTTCAATGGTGTTTGGGGGCACAAATCAACAATAACCTACTATTGGATGGCACCTAAACAACCAAAATCACAAAATTTATTCAAAACACAAACTTAAATTTTCGAAATTCTTAGGACTAAAGAATGGAGTATGAAACTCAAAATTTTACCTGAAAATCCTAGTTAGAACTGACAGGTTCAGCGAGAGCTTAACGTGACCGTAAATGGAACGCAAATCAGAGCATCGTAACTCATGTTACAAGCAAAAGAGTGAGAGTGTGAAATGTGAATAGTATTCTTCTTCTTCCTTTCTCTCAATTCTCAGCTGGTTATGTTAGTGTTTTAGGGTAAAACGAGGCTGAATAGCCTTCTATGTTTGTATATATATGTTGAGCTTGGGTCCAACTTGGGCCTAGCCCGATCCATTAGTGATTTTAGCCCGTTTGGCTCAACTTTGTGCCAAACTTTTAGAATTAGTGCCTAATTTTCAATTTTAATTATTTTTCTAAATTTTTCTACAATTTTTATTACTTTTACGCAGTACCAGACAGACTTAAGTTGGTACTTCCGACTAACTTACCGATGCATTTTTACGCAATTTTCTATAGAAAATTATATTTTTCCACTCGAAAAAATTCACTGAATTCAAATCTCACCCATAAAATTTCAAAATCATATTTTAACTTTTTTAAACCTATTTCGAGCAATTAAACTTATTATTTTATTTTAATTAATCGTTTAATTATTTCTGGTTCTTACACTACCTCAAAACTAAGAGGTGCGGATTAGAATGTGAAATGACTATTAAATTGGATAGAGTAAAGTATATGTTAGAGTTGAGTGAAGTTTTTTATGGTTCATCATGGAGAGAATGGGTTTTGGAATCAGATGAATTTCTTGGATCAGAGAACTAGTCACTATTGTTTCTTACTTATTTTTATGGAAGGTCAACCTTATGACTTTTTTTAAGCCAATAAGGGGTATCCGGCAAGGAGATCCCTTCTCACCTTATCTATTTCTATTCTGTGCGGAAGGATTATCCAATCTGTTATACAAGGTAGAAAAAAACAGGTCTATTAAGGGAATTTAGATTTACATAAAGTTTTCAATAGTCAATTATCTTTTCTTTGCTGACGACTCTATCTTATTTGAAAAGGCTAATAAGGGATCATGCAACAATATTCAATCTCTACTCAATGAATATGAGATACTTAGGCGGACAGAAGGTTAACCTCTACAAATCAGCAATTTTTTTTCCTCAAAACACCCCACTCGCCAGAAGACAATAGCTAACAGAGTTACTTAACATAGAGCTTGTGGGAGTCCAAGATAAATATCTATGCCTTCCTTTTATTATTGAGAGATCTAAAAGAACAACATTCGGTGCAATAAAGAATAAAGTTCAGAAAAGAGTTCAAACTTGGAAGAAGAGTCTATTATCAGCAGGTGGCAAACATGTTTTAATCAGAGCTGTCGGAAAGCTATTCCAATATACACGCTTTCATATTTCAAGCTTCCAAATTCTCTAGTGGAAGACATATACAGGATTCTAAGACAGTTTTGGTGGAGTTAGAAGAGAATGGAGACAAAGATGGCTTGAGTTAGTTGGGATTGTATGATCAAACCCAAAAAAATGGCAGATTAGGATTCAAGGATTTCAGAGCCCAGATCTTAGTCTTGCTGGGTAAACAGTTTTGGCGAATTACTATTAAACCTGATTCGCTACTTTTGTGTATGCTCAACACAACAACAATCCAGTAAAAGACATCAATTGGGTACATGATTTACTTATAGTGGATGAAAGATGGAATGAAGAGCTAGTTGAAATAGTTTTTTTCCTTGAACTCAGTTCGTGAATTCTCTCCCTGCCACTGAACGACGATGGCGAGGACAAATTTGAATGGATCTGGAACAAGAGGAAGCAGTATGATGTGACCTTGAGGTATTGGGTGGCTTATGATTTTTTTTTTCATTCACCAGTTGAGCACCTTCCAACGGCGATGACGAATTCAATGCTCTGGAAATCAACTTGGGGGTTAAAATTACCATCCAAAGTAAAAAAATTTCTGTAGAGAACATCCCATGAAAAATTATCTATACTCAATTTGATCAACTAAAGATTCTCAGATACTTCAGCAATGTACCCAGATGTAGAAATGACAATGAAACAATCCTTTACACCTTGGTGCAATGCAGTCCAGCTCCTGAGATTTGGTCTTCCTCTCTTTTTGTGAATGGTATAGTGCAAAATAGAATCATAGAGTCTGTAATTTGGTGGCAAACGATAAGTAGATGCATTGGAAGAGAACAATCTTTTATGATCCTCCTTGCATCTCTGTGTTGGACATTGTGGAAGACGAGAAATTTAGAGGTCTTTAAAGGTGAGAAGCTGACAGTAATAATAATTGTAGAAACAACAAAGAAACTAAAAAAATGACTAAGTTATAGAGCACCGTTCTTTATAAATTCTCAATTTTTTTTTGTTAGTATTTAGTATTTATCAAAATAAAAATTTTTTGTTTTTGTCCTTATAATAGATAATTTATTTTTTTATATATAAAGTAATGTAATTACATATTTTTAGAAAAAAAAAGACAATCATATAATAAGTGAAAGTGATAAGATATCTATTTGAGATTTTCTCAATTATTCAACGGTTCTTGTTTATCTTAGCCTCTCGTATATGTCTTATGTAATCATCTTTTTTTCGTGATGGGAATTTTGTTTTATTCCTGCAATCATGCAAATTATATTATTGACATAAAACCCTTCACTTTTTCTTTTAATTTATTTTTGGAAAAAAAATTATTGATATAAACTCTGCTTGTATAATCATATCCTCGATCATTTTAATTTATATAATATGATCGGATTTTTCGTCAGATTGTCAAATCTTTCATACTCCTTTCGTCTTTTAATTAATCGTTATCTTTAGTGCATTAAATGATTAATGTATTTAGACATATTTATGTTATGATAATCCGAACGGATATATTGTTCGTTTTGTTATTAATTTGTACCCTTCCCTTTTGTTTTAATTAGTAGTGTGAATGGATATTCTTTATCGTATCTTTTGTTTTATATGATCTTACTATATATATAATCATTGCTTTATTTGTTTAAAAGGTGGTCACACAAGAGATATTAGTGTAATATATTAGAAAAGAGAAATTGATTTTATCTGCTCTTAATTTTAATATAATATAATATATTGTCGTAAAATAATAAAAAAAAAGTTGAACTTTTTTGAACCAAATATAATTCCAACTTGGCGACTTGACTTGCAGCTTCTCCATCACACCGCTTCTGACAAACAGAGTAAAATGACGAAAAAAAAATGTTTTTAATTAACTAAGAAATCAATAATGTACTATACATACATTTCAATACTATACATTTTTAGAATAAACAAAATGGTGTCCTACACATGCAATGTATATCTCTAATTTCACGAAAATAATTAAGTGTAAAAGAAAAAAAAAAAGAAAAAGAAAGAAAGAATCTAAGGTAGTTGCATGAATGAGAGAGTTGGTACGTAATTTATGATAGGTTCAAGAGAGCATCACATAACACTTTCCGATTAATCTATAATAATATGTCTAATTATTAACCCTTTTGTTGTTGGACATACAAACAATATATATAATCCAACCACATATATATAGTGATAAATACTAAATTGGTATCTTAAAAATTTCCATATTAATAAAATGATATCTGATTTTTGTTATTAATAAAATAAATTTTTTAAATATTTTAAAATTTGACAAATGTACTTCCAAACTTGTTGAAGCACATCATTGTCGAACATAATACTAATATAGTCCATCGTATTTTGCTGACCTGGCAAAAACCTCCATCCCTAATCTCCTCAACGTATTCTCCCCCTCCTTAACGCAGCTCGCACTCCTACCCGTGCAGCCTCTCTCTCTCTCTAAATTGTCAAAATACTCTAATTCTTAAATGAATTAGCAGTGCAAATTCTATGGCCCTCTGTCGTCTTCCAGTAAACGTTCAGTGAGTTTAAATATGAAATAATCATTTGTTCTTTTCAAAAATTTAAGGATGACATTTGGAATTTTGTTGAAGCAATAATATTTAGGATTTTAAATTTTTGAAACTGCTTTTAGTGTTTTCCTTCCTCTCTCTCACTCCACCATGGTTCTTGAAGACGGCAGCGAAGATCGCACTAGTGGTGGATGAGCAAAGAAGACCACACCAAGGAGCTGAAGGCAGCGATTGAGCAGCTAGCAGTGAGAGCAACGCAAGAGGTTGAGGCACGTAGATGGCAGGGGCGTGGTGTGATTGAGGTGCTGAGGAGATGGATCAATTGAGAATCTCGGATAAGAAGAATAGTCGAGAGTACTCCAATGGACATGTGTGGGTTGGGTATTACTGCAATAACCATGGTGGAGTGAAAGGGGAAGGAAAATACCAAGAGAGGAAGGAACCATAATGGAATCGTCGATTGCCTCTCTGGATAACTGACCCGCCATTTTCGTCATAAAAAACGTCATTACTATTTCTGGAGAAAGCAAGAGAGTGAGAATGCAAGCGCAAGAGAGTGCACTAGGGAGGGAAAGGAGGAGTGCATTAGGGAGGTAGGGATAAGGGTTAGGGGTTTGCTAGGTCATCAAAATATGGTGGCCACGTAAGCATCATGCTCGTCAGAGATGTGCTTCGACGAGTTCAGGGGTACGCTTGTCAAATTTAAAAATTTTTCAGAGACTATTTTGTCAAAAATAAAAGTTAGGTACCATTTATGAATTAAATTTAATTAAATTAGTCCAAACTCAACAAAAATCACTCATACACATGCACGTGAAATCACACACTTCTTCTTCTTCACGTTAATAACACTGAAATTTTTTAAACGTGACGAAAAAAATTTTTAATTTTGACACATGACTTTTTTTAATTTTAACACTAAAATTTTTTAAAGTTCTGAACTTAATGCTGCAGTTTTTTTGCTTCTTATTCTTCTTTTTTTTTAGTGCAAAATTTATGTATTTTTTTTATAAAATTAGGTATTTTTTTCTTTAAAAGTTTTTGTAGGTATTGTCAAAAGGGATAAATAGAAAATGAAACAAAAAATTGTGTAATTTTTTTCATTCGTCTTTGTTTATTTTTCTTATTCTTTTTAGAAAGTAAAACAATAAAAATTATGAAAACTTAAAAAAAATATGAAAACAAGAAAAAGGAGGAGAATGACGATGATGATGATGATAATTTCTTAATCGAAATATAAAAATATAAAAAAATACATAATACCAAAATGTCTTAATCATGACATAGGAATTTTTTAATTTTGATATCAAAATTTTTTAAACGTAACACATAAAATAAAATATTACAATTTTTTCTTATTCTTTTTTAGGAGAAGAAGATAACAATGACATTGAAGAAGAAGAAGGAAGAAGAGGAGGAAAATGATGATGATGATAATGGTGGAAGAGAAGAAAAAGGAAGAGAAAGTGTAGGAAGAGGAGGTGATAATAAAGACCATGGTCGTGGTGATCACGATGATGATAATGACGAAATATGAGAAGGAAGAAAAAGAAGAACATATGAATAAAATGTGCGTACGTAAATTTTGACTTGATTGAGAAAAAAAACTTGGTTGTCTAGCATTTATGCGCTACACATCCAAGTTTTTTTGGCAACTAAGTTCAATCAAGTTGGTCCAAACCCAACAAAAATAAGTTTCATTAATGAAGCATGAATACACACTCCAACAACGTAAACGTTCCTGCGTTTCTCTCCTCCTCCTCTTTCTTCTTCTACTTCTTCGTGTTTCTCCCCCTCCTTCTTTGTATTCCTCCTCCTTCTTTTTCGTGTTTTTCTTCTTAGTTTTATTCCTCTCAAGGGATTAAATCAAGAAGAATTTTGAGAAAATAAAATAAGAAGGAGAAGATGAAAAAAAAGAAGAAAAAGAAGAAGGCGAAGCGAAAGATAATGAGGTGGAGAATTTCAAGTGAAACGAAACTAAATAAACCGAATTTTATTAAAGAATAAAAAATGTGGCCAATACTTAACAACAGTATCAAGTGAACATCAGTTAATTCACAAATGAACCAAAATCAGTTTGAATTTAAACAAAAACTAACTAAATAATCACACATGAACAAGTTCAACAAGTTCAATCGAAAGAAACCAAATGAACTTAAATTAAACTAAGAAATGAACTGAAATTTCTTAAGGGATAAAAAATTTGGTCAATACTTAATAACAACATCAAGTGAGCCTTCGTTAATTCACAAATGAATCGAAGTTAGTTCAGATTTGAACAAAAACTAACTAAACAACCACACATGAATAAGTTCAACAAATTCAAGCGAAATGAGACCAAATGAACATAAATCAAACTAAAAAATGAACCAAAATTTCTTAAGGACTAAAAAATTTAGTCAATATTTAACAGCAGTATTAAGTGAACCTCAATTAATTCATAAATAAACCGAAATTAGTTTAGACTTGAACAAAACTAACTAAACAACCACATATGAACAAGTTCAGCAAATTCAAGTGAGACGAAATCAAATGAACCTAAATTAAACTAAGAAATGAATCGAAATTTTTTAAGGAATAAAAATTTGGTCATACTTAATAATAGCATCAAGTGAGCCTCCATTAATTCACAAATAAAACGAAATTAGTTCAAATTTGAACAAGTAGTAAAAAAATCCAATCATCAATAAAAACACATCAAATTCATTTCTGGATCCAAATGAGCGAATCTCAAATAAACTAAGAAATGAACTGAAATTATTTAATAATGGCACCAGAGAAAATCAGATCCAATAAAGATGCTAGCAAAATGTTATTGTTATTAGTGATGACGATAACGAAAAAAGAAAAGAAGAAGAAGAAGATGCAACATCAGAAAAAACGTGTGTGCGTGAATTTAAAATAAGAAGAAGATAACCTGCGTGCGCGAATTTAAAAGAGAAGAAGAAGAAGCGACGACAGTAAACGTGTGTCCGTAAATTTAAAATACTTGATTGGATTTAATTAGAATTATGACTTAAATGTAAAAATTTATTCTTCAAAATAATATTTCATAAGATTTATCAAGAAGTAGTGATCATCTATAATAACATGCGGTCGTTTCCCACACACTAAAGCTCCGTTTGATTAGTGTATAGTATAAAATATGGACACAAAGATATAAATTATATAGACATAGATACAAAAAGGTATATACATATTTTATATTTGGTAAAGAACATACATAAAACCTTAAAAAATTAATAATATTCTCATCATCTACCTTTATTACCATCTATATTTTTTTTATCAACTACTATATTAAAGGTCCGTTTGAGAAATTTCAAAAGTTATTTTTTTGAGTTTTTGATTTATAAAAAGTAATAATATTAATGTCTGGTATAATTTTTAAAATTAAATTGTAGCTTTCTAAAAGAAGTTATTTAAGTGCTTATGAAAAAGTAAAAAAAAAATGACTTCTCTTATAATAAAATTTTTTTTATCACATTTCTCTTTAAAATAAGTACTTTTAGAACTAAAAAATCAAACACAAAATAACTTATTTATAAGTTACTTTTAATATAAGAGCTTGTTTGGGTGAACTTTTAAGAAAAGATCTTTTTTTAATTATCTTTTTTTCAAAAGGTCTTACACAAAAGTAAAAGTAATTTTATATTTGGATATTTCATGTAAAAAGATCTTTTTATATATCAATTATGTTGGGGTATAACCATATAAAACTACTTTTTTGTTTATTTATTACGTAAAAATATCTTTTTAAAAAAAGATGTAAATTGTAGTTTCTCAAAAAAAAGATTTTTTTATTTTTCTAATATTTTTACTTTTAATACTAGAAATTTACCAAATACGTTAAAAAATAAAAAAAAATCTTTTTTCATTAAAAAAATATTTTTTATCAATTTAATAGCATCCAAATAAGCACTAAACATTTATTGTTTAAACTATTTTTTAAAAAGAGTTTAATTAAACTGTTTACCTAAACTGTGTCTAATTCTTATCTTCCATCTCTATTCATAACAAAAAATTATTCATATAACAAAATTTCCAATAATTTCAACAACAAATTTAATATATATCTTCTTAATTAAACAGCAAGTAATTAATTGACATTATTTTTAATTTCATAGAAACTAGCAAAAAAAAATTGTCCCTACCACTTAGACTACAATTTTTTTTAAAAAGTAAATATTAATAATAAAAAATAAAAAAATAAAACTTTATTTAAAAAAATTCGAAAGAGGTAAATATGGAAAGAAAAAGGATAGAAGTTGAAATGAAAAAGAGATGGGGAGAAAAGATGAAAAGATTTGAAAATGAATGAGAGGGGTGGACAAAAATAAAAATATAAAAATAGAACAAGGATAAAATGGTAAAATGATTAGTGTCTTAATATTAATTTTTGGGTCTCAATTTATTAAAAATATATTAAATATGTGTAATTTGGGTCAATCTGTATACTAATATGTCTTTTAAAATTTTGTATCTCAACAACCAAACAGAAAATGTGTGTCAGTATATCTCTCTCTTGTGAATTTTTTTTAAATAAATTAAAAATTAATCATTTATTCATTTTCTAAAACAATTTTTTCATCTTTATTTTCCAAAATTCATTTTTGTTGAAATTGGAGCAAGTTGGCCTACTGCATTAGCGAACTTGTAGATTTTGTTAAAATTAACCTACTGCATTGGCAAACTTCACTAAAACTAATAAGTTCGCCCATTGGTGCAACAAATTTGTTCCTATTTTCGTACAATTTGAATCGTATTAGTATATTTTTATTTTTTTATTTAATTCACATAATTTAAAATATTAAATTATAAAATTTTTAATTTAAAATTTAGATTACAAAATTATAAATAAAATTACTTTTATTTTTCAAAATTTTTTAATTTAAATAAACGTACTTGTATTTTTTAAAATTAATTTAAAATTAACACGAATAGATTTATTTAAATTTTTTAAATTTTAAATAAACATACTTGCCATATTTTAAATAAATGTTCTTGTGTTATTTTTTTTAAAGGGAATTTATAAGTTAAATATAACCTTTAAATATCTCAACAAAAAATATTGATATATATATATTTTTAAATTAATAATATTATCGTATATATGTATATATAAAGGCCATGTTAAAAGATTATATACATCCATCTCTTTAGTTAAGATATTTAAAAGTCATATTTGACCGTTAAAATCTCTTTTTTAAAAAATAATACGAAAAATTTATTTAAATTTAAAATTTGATAATAATAAGAGTGTTTTTATTTATAATTTTTAATTTAAAAATAATATGAGTATATTAATTTTTTTAATTATAATTAACAATTTTAAATAGTTACTTTTTTAAACCGAATAAATATAATTAATCATATAAGTATAATAATACGAATACATACAATTTTATAAATTATTAATTTAAATGATATCTATTTAAATTTTAAATTACAAACTAATACAAATGTTATAATTTAAAAATCTAATTATTTAAATAAAATTAAATTGATTAAAATTTATAAAAATATACTAATACAATTCAAATCATATTAAAATGTAAACAAGTTTGCTGAGTCCATAAACAAACTTTATGTAAATAAATAAGTTTAGTCAATGTGTATATTTACGTAAAGTTTGTTTATGGACTCAGCAAACTTGTTACGTGCATGTGCATTTCTACTATTATGTAATCCGTGGGAGCCAACCACGGTTTCTACTTTCTACATAAACCGTGGCTACCAGGGACGAATTACTTGTGAATGAAAAGCATTATAAACTGTGACAAGCTACCACGGTTTACTAAGGCTTCCAGATGTACATAAAACGTTGTGACCAGCAACGGTTTATGAAGGAGTTCATATGGCCATAAACCTTTATTAGTTGCAACGGTTTATGAGGAGTGAAATTTTATATATATATGTGGTTGAGATTCAAGCTGCATAAGAGATCATTGTCACAATGGCAAGTGAGGAAGAGAGTTTTCTTATCTTAGTGCATTGCTCTGGGAAAATCTAAAAAAGCAAAAGATATGGTGTGAAGTTCACTGACAGAGAATCACTGAGTGTTTTCATCAGTTCATCAAACACTTTGTCAGATTTGAAAAATAACATCTTGCAGAAGGTTGGGGTGTTTGGTAGCAAGTGGGTGAAGAAGCTATTTTACAAGATTTCCATCGCAGTTGTCTCGACCGGTGTTAAGTATGATACGTTTATGCTAGCGGCTGATGAAGATATTAGGGTTCTGTTCCATTGTGTTAGGAGTTTTCTAGAGGTCAGAATACATGAGTTATTTGGTCTGTCGTAAACCTGCACCCTGGGAGGTGCCTGGGACGAAAATTCTAAAATTTAATTTATCCAAATAATTTATTCTTACAAAAAATTATTGGGGTAAAATTTAAAAATTTTATTTTTATTCTAGAAACAACCATGAATATGTATAAAAAAAATATTTATTTTTTTTAAAAAATATTAAAATTTATTTCTATTACCTCTTGAAAGTATTTAAGGAAAGAATTTAACTTTTATGTTCTATAAATATAAAAGAAGTGTACAACTATAATCAATCGTACATAATCATATAAAAAGATGGATAAATTTAATTGAATGATAATAAAAATTTTAAATTTTTATTTATTAAAAAATATGCAATATTAAACTTATTGTTGTTACCATGCAACACCACCTTCAATTCTTAGTTTAATAGTATTTTTTTCTTATTTGATAAATAATTATATTATAATTATCTTTAATCTTGTAATAAAATTATTGATACAAGTATATATAGAGAATTTATCTCTACATAAACAGCTACAGTGGCCACATATTGAGAGTTATGCAATATTTCTTCATAAACCGCTATAGCTAGCAGTTGTATGTAAAGTGTTATTTTCTTTAAAAATCGTTACAATTTCCGGCAGTTCCTGCCCAATTATTTTTTTACGATAAATCGCAAATACCTATAACGGATTATGTTTAGCTTGAAAACTGCTGCTCTCAGTAGCTATTTATATAGATAAAGAAAAGTTGCAAACAAATATGTAGTTTTAGAAGTAATCTGGTAAATTTAATTTCCATCATTTTATTTAAGTAACTTGTCTAAAAATAAAATAATAAAAGATATAATTATAAAAATTTAATAATAATAAATTAATTTAATGTCTTATAATACATATTTTTATCTATATCTCATTTATCAAACATAATTTTATGTCTTTATATTCATATTTCAATATTTTGTCCATTAATCCATATCTATGTAAATAAACGAAGCGATATGTATAACTTTTTTTTTCCATATTTAATTTCCTATGGAGTTGAATTTTTTCTCTAAAATATCCTTTAAGACTTCAACTATTAAAATATTATAAAAGAAATTTTAATTTATAAGATTTTAAATCCAATTAAGATCATTAATTAAAAGACCAAAATACTTATAATTTAGACCACTAATAATATATTTACAGGAGATGCCTAAATGGATTAAAAGAAAAAAAATTAAGAATTCATTTTTTTGTTGATTACTGAAAAAGAAAAATAATCAAACAAAAAAAAAGAAAAAACAAAATCTTAAAGGACTAAAAAGAAGTAGGACGGTCTCATTGAATACTCAGCTCAAATTTTTTTCAAGGCACTGAAAGTTCGACATGCAGAGAGTGCAATTTCATTGCTGTATTTGTCAGGATGTTCGCTACAATATTTGTATCTTTTAAGATCAAGCGAAAATCAACACGCTACTTTCAAGCCATGATATCGATGACTTTAAGTACCAAAGGATTTATACAACTAGCAGTGTCATGAGAATTAGTAACAAGATTGTAAGCTTTCAGACAGTCTGTTTCACAAATCACATCTCTTTGCCCCAAGTCCTAAACTAATAGAAATCCTCTCCAAATAGCAAACAACTCTCCTTGAAGAATATTGCAGCTCTCAATCGTTCCCAAGTAGCCACCTTGCCAATTTCTCTTCCAGTCCCTGCTAACATAAGCAAAACCAATCCGACCACCAGACCCAAGATAACCAGCATCATCATTGATTTTAAAAGTACCCAATGAAAGGAAAACCCAAGAGCAACTAATCATAGATGGAATAGAAACTCGTTGCAATTCAAAAACATTATGAAACTCTTTCTCCAAGGCTAATGCCATACGAGCCACCTTAAAGGGTGTCCAAGGCTCCTGGTGATTAAAAATTTCATTATTCTTAACTCTCTAAATCCACCAAAGACCAGAAAAGAATCTAAAAGGATGTTCTTTGCTGTAGAACAAGAACCAATTCTTCAAATCTAGAGGGTGATAGAAAATCTCCAGAGACTGCCAAACAAGCTTGGCTTTTGGACAATTCCTAATACAATAAGAAATTATTTCCTGGCAAATCAAGTAACTGGGACAACTATCTGAAAGAGTTAGGCCTTTTTTGAAACGAAAAATAGCAGTGGGCAGTTCTTCTCGAAGACAAAGCCATGCCAATAATTTAATCTTTTCTGGAACAAGTTGACGCCAAAGCCAAAACTAATTCCCTCTATCCTCCCATATAAACACCTTTTTGCAGAGCCAAAGATAGCCATTACGAGCATCATAAACCTTAGACACCTCCCCAGACCAAATCTAGCCTACCATTGAACCTGCTTGCACATCCGAATTAAAATCCAAAGATCCGAATCAGAAATATGAACATAATCCATCTCATTACAAAGTTTTCTCTTTTTCTTCCATTTAGAATACCAAAAATTCTGATCCAAATCTCCAATGCACCATTTAAAATCATCCTTCAGAATATCCCAAGTTTTACACAGACTCCTCCAAACATAAGATCCTTTAGATGCTGAGTGGCTGAACTAGTCACCCAAAGAACAACGGTATTTATCTGCCAGCAGCTGAACCCATGATGAAATAATTGCCAAACTAGCTTACCAAAAAGAGTAACATTAACACAAAACGAATCTCTAATTCCCAGACCACCAAACTTCTTTGGGGTGACCAACATATTCCGGCTAACAAGATTTAGTCCCCAACTATTGGCATGGCCTTTTCAAAGAAAAGTTCTCATTATGGATGCTATAGAGTTTGTTATTCCTTTGAAAAATAGAGAGACTTGCATGCGGTAGGTAGGAATAGTAACCACAGCCAAATTGATCAAACAGAGCCTATCCACTTTGTTGAGCAAACGCCCTTTTCAACTGGCTAACCTTTCTCATATGTTATCCAAAACCTCATTGAAAGATGCTCCAGTCATCCTAGCATGACTAAGAATAATCCCAAGATATTTGCCTAAGTTTTGGACTAATCTGATGGATGACACCCCAATAAAGAGTTATTTTCTTGTTGTGGAAACATTACGGGATCATAACACTTTAGATTTCTCTAAATTAATCTTCATCCCAGAAGATTTACAGAAACTCTCAAATTCTGCCATCACATTTTGGACTTGACGCTTCTCCGCTTTATAGAAGAGAAGCAAATCATCGACAAATATGATATGTGATATTTTCGGACCCCCTCTAGAAATAGCAACCGACTTTCACTGGCCCATATCAACTTGGTGGCTAATCAAGCAGGATAATCTCTCCATACACAACACAAAAAAATATGATGATATAGGATCACCTTGCCCAAGACCCCGACGAGGATTAAAACTATTCAATCTATCACCATTCCAGAGAATAGACAATGAGGATGAAGTGACATAGCTCATGATTAATTTGACTGTAGGGATAGATGAAGGTTGTGGTAGGCTTAGAGAAGGGGGGTTGAATCTATGCCTTCCTTTTTACATTGCTGTTATGAACCTTTTTAAGCAAAGTTACAAATTCTGATTCTGTTTGAACTCAGCAGCGGAAATTTATGAGATAATTTATTTTTGTCTCATGAATATCAGAAAACAGAACTTAGCAGAGAAGAGAAAAGAGAACACCAGCATGTATCCTGGTTCGGTTGCCTTGTGATATGCAACCTACATCCAGTCTCCTCCACAATTATGGAGGAATTTCACTATAGTTAACAGAATTACATGCACCAATTTCACACTCAAGTTCTATCCTAACTTGACATTGGCTATGCTAACTCCTAACTATTCACCCTTAGTGCTAACCCAACTAAGAAAGGGATACCAAACAGGTACAAGATACAAGACACTTAGCTAACCTAAAGAAATCTGAAAATAACTCTAGGATTTTATCTCAAGTGTATCTCTCAGCCTTTTTCAATTCATGGCTTTTTCTTAAACTTTCTCACTTTGCCTTTTCTCTCAAGAAATTACAGAAGGATAAGCTTAGAAAAGTACATTACAAACAGTAAAACATGAAGGAGATTGACTTCATCAACAGCCTCTTTGCTATGTTGAAAATCAGCTTTGCAAACCTCTGATTTAGTTCTTCAGTATTGGCCGAATGCTTCTTTGATAGAGAGCATTATCCAAGTAGAGGAACTTCACAGGGAATACTTCACAGAACACAACTCTTAAAACTCTGGTTTTCTCTCCTTGGTTCTGAATGAACAGAAAAACTTCTTTTAACTCCTTGCATGTTGCTGGGTCCTTCTTCCAAGGTCAACATCTTAAGCCTTGAGCTTCACCAACCACAGATTCACTTTTTCTCCTTAATCCTCAGAGTAGAAACTTTCCCTCTGACTTCCTCATTTTGACCGAAAGCCACAAAGCAGTAACCATAGAAATCTTCTCATGGTCAACTTGATCTTAGCCATAGAATAGCTACTTGGTCCCCAAGTATCACTTGTAACTGTAGATATGAAACAGAATAGGGCAGAGAACCACTTTCCCTTGAATGTCATTTTCGGATATAGCAGAGAGTTGGAAAGAAGAGAAGAAGATTTGATGCAAGCAAAATGAGATGGATTACCTTTAGCCTAAGCTTGATTTGGTTTAGATTTTCTGATTAAATTTATGTGTGCCAAGCTTTAACCTTTCTCTCTTTTGCTTCTTTTATGTTTAGATTGGTGAAGAAGCTCTTTCTCTTTCTTACTTTTCTGAAGATTTGATTTGACTTGATTTGAGAGGAGGGAAATGTTGCTTTGGTTGGAGCAATATGGTGGGAATTGAAAATCAATTCGGGCTTGGATTGGTTTGGTTCATGTAACCCGTTTGGCCCATCTAATTTCTTTGGCTTCTATCTTTTGCTTTTGTTTGGGCTTTACCCATCAGCCTTGCTATATTGTCTTTATACCATTTGGGCTGCTTAAATGAATTTGGCCTGCAACATGAAATAAATAATTAGTAATATGCCATTAAAATTTATCAACACTAATTATTTATTTTGCCCAAAAATAATGTTTGTCATCACTAATTAATATTGTTAATTTTCCAACTCAACAATAGAAAAATCGAATTTCAAGAGTGTCTGATTTAGAAACCTCTAATCGACTTTGTCATAAGCTTTCTCTAAGTCAATCTTAAACGCCAGGGTTCCTTTCTTCGATTTAGTCTTTTTCATGAAATGAAAAACTTTCTGTGCTATAATGATATTGTCTGGAACTCCTCTTCTTGAGATAAACCCCCTCAGAGAGGGCCAACAATATCTGAGAGATGAGGCCAAAGTCTATTGACCAGGATTTTAATGATAACCTTGTAGATCACATTACAGAGACTAATAAGTCTAAATTCCTTCGTTGCGACTCCACCTTAAGAATTAGATCCGCTTGAAAAGATCTGGAAGTTACCTTTTTTTTTTAAATTATAAAAAATTACGTATTATTATTTGGTATAATTAAAATTATACTTATAATTTTTTTTAAAAATTATTTAAAATATTTGTGAAAAAAATAAAAAAAGTTATTTTTTTATTCAAAAATCTATCTATTTCTGTAATTTTAAAATAAATAATTCTACAACTAAA